>NC_045436.1:147465525-147547082 GCF_002776525.5 Piliocolobus tephrosceles
GACAGAGAGAGGACAAATTTCTTCCTGCCTTTCTTCAGGGAGTCTGTTTTCCTGAGACAAAGCTTGAGTGTGGCAGGTTTGCCCTAACACAGCTCCAGTTACATTTTTGTGAGTGAAGATGCTCCTGGATCCTGCCATTAGATTTCTGTGCTTCCTTGTTTTCAGTGGCAAAGTGGATTTTCAAATGTATGTGTGTCTCTGTGGGTGTTCTGATGTGCGGTTGGGAGAAATTATATGGATCAGTGAAGAGCTTTTAACCATATGCCATTCTGTAACAAAAGTTCCCCAACTCAGTTTTCACTCTTCCAAAGAATGGTTGGTTGAAACTCTACTCATCTCTTGCCTGTTTTACTACTTCCAATATATCCTCTGATGATGAAAAGTGGATCCTTTGTAAATAAAGGACTCATCTCTTGCCTGTTTTATTATTTCAAATATATCCCCTGATGGCGAAAAGTGGATCTTTTGTAAATAAAGGACTCATCTCTAGCCTGTTTTACTATTTCCAGTATATCCCCTGATGGTGAAAAGTGGATCCTTTGTAAATAAAGGACTCACCTCTTGAGTGCTTTACTAGTTCCAGTATATCCCCTGGTGGTGAAAAGTGGGTCCTTTGTAAATAAAACTGAGCAGTGAGTGGATATCAGTGTTTGTTCTTGCTTTTCTATTTGTTCTTGCTTTTCTATTTGTTCTTGCTTCCTTGAGGTTCGTTGTTAGGTTGTTTATTTCAAATCCTTCTACTTTTTTTGATGGAGGCATTTATTGCTATGAATTTCCGTCTTAGCACTGTTTTTGCTGTATCTCCCAGGCTTTGGTGTGCTGTGTTTGCATTTTAATTTTTTTCAAGAAATTTTTTTGCCTCCTATTTAATTTCTTCATTCACCCAATGGTTGTTCAGGAGCATGTTGCTTAATTTCCATGTATTTATAGTTTCCAAAGTTCATCTTGTTATTGATTTGTAGTTTTATTCCATTGTGATCTGAGAAAATACTTGATATGATTTGATTTTTAAAACGTTGTTGAAACTTGTTTTGTGTCCTAAGATATAGTCTATTCTGGACAATGTTCCATGCACTGATGAGAAGAATGTGTACTCTGCAGCTATCAGATGAAATGTTCTGTAAGTATAAGTTAGGTCCATTTGGTCTAAAGTGCAGTTTAAATCCAATGTTTCTTTGCTGATATTCTGTCTAAATGGTGTGTTCAGTACTGAGAGTGGGATGTTGAAGTTCCCAACTATTATTGTATTGGAGTCTATTTCTCTCTTTTGATCTAATAGTATTTGCTTTAGATATCTGGGTGTTCCTGTGTGGGACATGTATATACTTAGAATTGTTATATCCTTTTGCTGAATTGATCCCTTTAACATTATATAATGGCTTTTTTGTCTTTTTTAATAGTTTTATACTTAAAGTCTGTTTTATCTGATAAGTATAGCTATTCTTGCTTGCTTTTGGTTTCCATTGGCTGGGAATATCTTTTTCCTTTCCTTCAATTTCAGTCTATATGTGTCTTTGAAGGTGAAGTGAGTGTCTTGTAGGCAGCATATAGTTGGATAAGTAAAAAAATCTATTCAGCTAGTTTATATCTTTTAAGTGAGGAAGTTAATCTTTTTACATTCGAGGTTATCACTGATAGGTAAGGACTTATTTCTGTCATTTGGCTCATTGTTTTCCGGTTGTTTTGTGTATCTTTTGTTCCTTTCTTCCTCTCATTGTTTATCCTTGAACTTTGGTGGTTTTCTGTAGTAATAACTTCAACTCTTTTCTCTCTTTTGTTTATGCATTTGCTCTACTAATGAGTTTTATACTTTCATATGTTTTCATAGTGGTAGATATAATCTTTTCACTTCCAGACATTCTGCTCTCTTAAGCTTTTCTTGTAGGGCTTGTCTAGTGGTGATGAATTCCCTTAGTTGTCCCTTGTCTGGGAAATATTATTTCTCCTTCATTATGGAAGGATAGATTTGATGGGTATAGTCTTCTTGGCTGACAGTTTCTTCTTTCAGCACTTTGAATATATTATCCCATTCTCTCCTGGCCTATAGTTTCTGCTGAAAAATCTGTTAGTCTGATGGGGAGTCTCTTATATATGACTTGACTTTTTTATTCCTTGCTGTTTTTAGGATTCTCTTTTTGTCTTCAACTTTTGAGAATTTAACTGTGATCTTCCTCAGAGAGAACATTTTTAAATTAAATCTATTTGGGAATTTTTGAGCTTCTTGTATCTGGATGTCTATACCTCTTGCAAGACCTGGGAAGTTTTTAGCTATTATTTCATTAATTAGGCTTTCTATCCCTTTGCTCATCTCTTCTCCTTCTGGAATGTGAATTTTGTTTG
This sequence comes from Piliocolobus tephrosceles, assembly GCF_002776525.5. NCBI lineage: Eukaryota > Metazoa > Chordata > Mammalia > Primates > Cercopithecidae > Piliocolobus > Piliocolobus tephrosceles. The sequence goes on from NC_045436.1 coordinate 147,467,866, forward strand.
CTTAATGGTATCCCATAGGCTTTCCTTATTCTTTTTTATTCCTTTTTTTTGCCTCACTGGGTTATTTCAAAAGACCTTTCAGTTCAGAAATTCTTTCTTTTGCTCAGTCTAGTCTATTGTTTCTTGATATGTATATATATATATATATATGTGTGTGTGTGTGTGTGTGTGTGTGTATATATATATATATATATTTTTTTTTTTTTTTTTGAGATGGAGTTTTGCTCTTGTCACCCAGGCTGGAGCATAATGGCACAATCTCAGCTCACTGCAACCTCCGTCTCCCAGGTTCAAGTGATTCTTGTGCCTCAGCCCCGCAAGTAGCTGGGATTATAGGTGCCCGCCACCACGCCCAGCTAATTTTTGTATTTTTTAAATTTTTTATTTTTTTAGTAGAGATAGGGTTTCACCATTTTGGCCAGGCTTGTCTCGAACTCCTGAACTCAGGTGATCCACCCACCTCGGGCTGCCAAAGTCCTGGGGTTACAGATGTGAGCCACTGCATCTGGCCTAGTCTATTGTTTGCACAAGCTCTTGATTATATATTTTTATTTCATTTATTGACTTCTGTAGTTACAAAATTTCTATTTGGTTCTACTTTTAATATCTATTTCTTTGTTGAATTTCTGACTCAGATCATAAATTGTTTTTCTGATTTCTTTGTATTATTTATCTATGCTCTCTTGTAACTCACTGAGTTTCTTTAGTATCATTATTTTGAATTATTTTTCAGGCATTTTGTAGATTTTCTTTTTGTTGGGATCTGTTATTAGACAATGATTGTGTCCTTTGGAGGTTTCATGTTTCCTTGCACTTTTGTATCTCTTGTGTCCTTATGTTGATATCTATGCATCTGATGTAATAGCTGCTGCTTCCAATTTTATGGATTGACTTTCGCAGGGAAAGACTTTTGCCTCTAGGTGTTTTTATAGTGTTAGTTGAGTATAGGGCGCTTTGGCTTTGATTCTGAGTGGGCACAGCAGTGTAGTTTCTGTATGATTTCTTCAGCTATCATCAGTGTCGCTGGCATTTGGGTTCCTCAGTGGCTTAGGTTGCAGCTGTTAGCAGACGCTATGGCAAAGCTTTGCTGGGAATGGGGAAACCAGGCAGGCCTGTTCTCAGGCACCAGTGGTGGCAGCAGTTGCCTAGGCTTGCCGGTTCTCAGGCCCCCATGTGATGTATGTGGGCACTGGTGGTGATGGGTCCTTGAGCCTACAGGAGATTTAGTTGGATGCGTGCAGTGGCAGTAATGGACCAAGTGGGAGGGCAGGTTCTTGGGCCCCTGTACAATTTGCGTAGCATCAACTATGGCAGTAGCAAAAGTGGGCCAACCCTCTGGCCCCTAAGTGGTATGCACAGGCGGCAGCAGGCTGGGCAAGCCAGTCCCCAGGAACCCATGTGGCATGCTTGGATGAATGTTGGCCATGGCAGTGGCAGGCAGGCACTAGTAGCGGAGGGCATGGTGGACCTGTCCTCAGGCCGCTTGGAGGCATGTGTAGATGTGTGGTAGTCCTGCTGCTAGAGAAGGTGGGGTTGCTGTAAGTGGTGGTGGCCCTGGGCAGGTAGCTCTTAGGCTCTGGCGAATGCACATGTTGACTCCCTTTGTCCCAGGGAGAGCCACTAGGTGCACTGTGCTTCCTGTTTCCTGGGATGTAGGGCATTGCATGGGCTAGAGTGCTGAGGACCTAGCTGCACTGCTGATCTTAGCTGGCATTACAATGCTGTAGCCCTCTAGGTGGATGTAGGAGAATATCAGTGGGGCTTCAGGGCTATGGAGATTCAGGGTTGTTGGGCCCCAGAACAGGATGTGTATGGTGAGGGCTGGGCTCTTAAAAGAGCCTTATGCTGAAGCTGTTTGGGTCTCAGGGTATGGGGTATGTGGGACCCAATGTGAAGCCTCATTGTGGAACAATGCCACTGCGTAGGTTCCAGACAGCCTCAGGGCATGTGAGGGCCAAGGAGCTAGCTCATGGCTAGGATTACAGGAGTCCATAGTGGAAATGTGGACCTCTGAAGATCTCTCAGTTATCCTTTCCCTGGAATGGGAAGTTCCTCCTGGTTCTGAGCTAGTCCCAGCTGGGCTGGCTGCTTCACTTCCCTCATCTCCCATGCCTCAGAGGTGCACTGTCACTTCTCTGCTGAATTCCAGTGTTCTCTCTTAGATGCTCATTCAATGTGTGATTATCTGCTCACTGTTTTGGTCCTTCTTTGCAGAGGGGGTGAGTGCTAGGTGCCTCTATTCAACCATTTTAATGCTTCTCCAGCTTATTTTTTAATTGTTGAATAGTATTTTATTGTGTGAACGTACCAGTTTGTTAATCTTTTTACCTATTGAGGGATATCTTGTTGCTTCCAATGTTTGGCAGTTATGAATAATGCTTCTATAAATGTCCACATGAGTCTTTTATGTGGACATAAATTTTAGGTTCTTTTGATTAAATACCCAGGAATGTGATTTGCTGGATCATATAAGACTATGTTTAGTTTTATAAGAAACTGCTCTCCATAGTGGCTGCACCATTTTGCATTCCCATCAACAGTGAAAGAGAGTTCTTGTTGCTCCACGTCCTCACCAACATTTGATGTTGTTTTTGGATTTTACCCATTCTCATAAGTGTAGTGTAATTTCATTGCTGTATTCATCTGCAAAACCATGATGAAATATGATGTCGAATAGTTATTTATATGTGTATTTGCTCTTTATATATCTTCTTTGGTGAGGTGTCTGTTTAGATTTTTGTGCCCATTTAAAAACTAGATTGCTTGTTTTCTTATTGTGGAGCTTAAGAGTTCTTTGCATATTTTGGATACAAGTCCCTATCATATATGAGTTCTGCAAATATCTTCTCTCAATCTATGGTTTGTCTTTTTCACTCTCTTGTAGTGTCTTTTGCAAAGCAAAAATTTTAATTTTAATGAAGTCCAACTTAACAGTGTTTTCTTTCTTGGATTATGTTTTTGATGTGGTATCTAAAAAATCATCATCAAATCCAAAGTCACCTAGATTATTTTCTCCTGTGTTATCTTCTGGAAGTTTTATAGTTTTGCATTATACATTTAGGTCTATGGTTAATATTGAGCTAATTTTTGTGAAAACTGTAAGGTCTGTGTCTAACTTCTTTCTTCTTCTTCTCCTTCTTCTTCTTCTTCTTCTTCTTCTTCTTCTTCTTCTTCTTCTTCTCCTTCTTCTTCTTCTCTTTCTTTCTTTTCTTTCTTTTTTTTTTGCATCTGGAGGTCTAATTGTTCCAGCACCATTTGTTGAAAAGACCATCCATTCTCCATCGAGTTGCCTTTGCTTCTTTGTCAAACAGCAGTTGATTATTTTTGTATGGGGCTATTTCTAAGCTCTGTATTCTGGCCATTTGATCTATTTGTCTATTCTTTCACCAAAACCACAATGCCTTGATTGCTGTAGCTTTGTAGCAAGCCTCAGTGTTAGGTGGTGTCAGTTATCTGACTTTGTTCTTTTAATTTCTTTTCCTGTGAATAAACAATACTTTCTTGTTTCTTTGCATGGCTAATTTATTTAAACAAATAAATTAGAGATTCCTTTAAGGCCAAGTTACACAATCAAAAAGACAACAATCTCTTTCCATTTGCTTTTTGCAAGGCTTGTGTTATTTCAGGGCAAAACCCAGAGCAAGTCCACTGGCAAATCTGGGGGCTAGTGATTATTTTGTTTTGATTTTTATTTTTTAAAATCAGACCTTTAAAACACTGTAATGGGGTAATGTTAAAAATCAAATTCTGTCCCCCTTTCCCAGAGCTATTTTTTTTTTTTTTTTTTTTTTTTTTTTTTTTTTACCAGGGTCTCATTCTGTCACCCAGGCTGGAGTGCAGGCTTATTGGAGTCTCTACTTCCCCAGGCCCAAACAGTCCTCCCACCTCAGCCTCCCAAGTAGCTGGGACTATAGGCACATGCCATCATGCCCAGCTAATTCTTGTATTTTTTGTAAAGATGGAGTTTCACCATGTTGTGCAGGCTGGCTTTGAACTCCTGGACTCAAGTGATCCCCCTGCTTTGCCCTCCCCAAGTTCTGGGATTACAGGCTTGAGCCACTTTGGCTGGCCTCCCTTTCCCAGAGTGTGTTGCTGCTTTTTGTGGCTTATAGTTGCTTGTTTAATGACTTTTCTAAATATTTTTTATAAAGACTATTCTTCATCATGTGTGGCTATTACATTTTCTGTCCAATTAGCTTAGTGGTCAGCCAGTGACTTGAGATTTCTTAAACATCTGGAACTAAAACAAACAAACAAAAAAAAAAAACAAAATACCAGGAGCAAAAACAAAAACTCCCCTGATCTTTGCAGATTGGCTGTGTTGGATCACTTTCTCAATGCTTAGCCAGCTTATTCACAGCTCTGCCTTAGCCTTCACTTTCTGCATGCATGGAAGCTGAAGATGAGCCAGAGGTGAAGTTTAGGATTTTCTCAGGTCTCCTCTGAACATGTGTCCAGCCTTGGGCACGTGAGTGGACTTCTAGACTACTTGGTACATACAGAGATTTCTAAAGCCTTTTTCCTCCCACGTATCTTTTTCTGTATATCTTTGCGCATTTCCCAGGCTTTTTGATGTGTCTGCTGCTTGCCCCCTCTGTTAGCCCTTGCTCAGGTGGCTGCAGCTAGTATATTTGCCTTTTTAAGTGTTTACAGCAAACACCACCCAGAAGGCTGTTTCAGCCCTGAGAAAGTTCTAAGGTGTACAAAACAAAGGCAAGCCCCTGAGTGTGAATCTGGTTGGCAGCAACCAGACAGGTCAAAACACACAACCACAGTTCTTTGATAACAAGACCTATATTGCCTCTTCTGGCGTGAGCAAGCTATATAACTGGTTATAAAAAGTATCATATTAAGTTATGGGAACAGAAACGATTCTACTAGTGAATGAAGAAATCGTTTAGATTTTATGTTTAGTAAGTGGAGGTTTGAGAGTAACCATCCGATCTTTATTAATCTTAGTGTATATTACATTTCTAGAATTTGGACTCATATCAAGATGCTCTGAAGAACAACAACCCTTTAGGATAGCCACTGCAACATCATGACCAAAGACAAAGAACCTATTGTTAAAAGCTTCCATTTTGTTTGCCTTATGATCATAATAGTTGGAACCAGAATCCAGTTCTCCGACGGAAGTGAATTTGCAGTAGACAAGTCAAAAAGAGGTCTTACTCATGTTCCAAAAGACCTACCGCCAAAAACCAAAGTCTTAGATATGTCTCACAACTACATAGCTGAGCTTCAGGTCTCTGACATGAGCTTTCTGTCAGAGTTGAAAGTTTTGAGACTTTCCCATAACAAAATCCAGCTACTTGATTTAAGTGTTTTCAAGTTCAACCAGGACTTGGAATATTTGGATTTATCTCATAATCAGTTGCAAAAGATATCCTGCCATCCTATTATGAGTTTCAGGCATTTAGATCTCTCATTCAATGACTTCAAGGCCCTGCCTATCTGTAAGCAATTTGGCAACTTGTCACAACTGAATTTCTTGGGGTTGAGTGCTATGAAGTTACAAAAATTAGATTTGCTGCCAATTGCTCACTTGCATCTAAGTTACATCCTTCTGGATTTAAGAAATTATTATATAAAAGAAAATGAGACAGAAAGTCTACAAATTCTGAATGCAAAAACACTTCACCTTGTTTTTCACCCAAGTAGTTTATTCTCTATCCAAGTGAACATATCAGTTAATACTTTAGGGTGCTTACAGCTGACTAATATTAAATTGAATGATGACAACTGTAAAGTTTTCATTAAATTTTTATTAGAACTCACCAGAGGTCCAACCTTACTGAATTTTACCCTCAATCACATAGAAACAACTTGGAAATGCCTGGTGAGAGTCTTTCAATTTCTTTGGCCCAAACCTGTGGAATATCTCAATATTTACAATTTAACAATAATTGAAAGCATTCATGAAGAAGATTTTACTTATTCTAAAACGACATTGAAAGCATTGAAAATAGAACATATCACGAACCAAGTTTTTCTCTTTTCACAGACAGCATTGTACACCGTGTTTTCTGAGATGAACATTATGATGTTAACCATTTCAGATACACCTTTTATACACATGCTGTGTCCTCATGTACCAAGCACATTCAAGTTTTTGAACTTTACCCAGAATGTTTTCACAGATAGTATTTTTGAAAAATGTTCCACGTTAGTTAAGTTGGAGACACTTATCTTACAAAAGAATGACTTAAAAGACCTTTTCAAAGTAAGTCTCATGACTAAGGATATGCCATCTTTAGAAATACTGGATGTTAGCTGGAATTCTTTGGAATCTGGTAGACATAAGGAAAACTGCACTTGGGTTGAGAGTATAGTGGTGTTAAATTTGTCTTCAAATATACTTACTGACTCTGTTTTCAGATGTTTACCTCCCAGGATCAAGGTACTTGATCTTCACAGCAATAAAATAAAGAGCATTCCTAAACAAGTCGTAAAACTGGAAGCTTTGCAAGAACTCAATGTTGCTTTCAATTCTTTAACCGACCTTCCTGGATGTGGCAGCTTTAGCAGACTTTCTGTATTGATCATTGATTACAATTCAGTTTCCCACCCATCAGCTGATTTCTTCCAGAGCTGCCAGAAGATGAGGTCAATAAAAGCAGGAAACAATCCATTCCAGTGTACCTGTGAGCTAAGAGAATTTGTCAAAAATATAGAGCAAGTATCAAGTGAAGTGGTAGAGGGCTGGCCTGATTCTTATAAGTGTGACTACCCAGAAAGTGATAGAGGAACCCCACTAAAGGACTTTCACATGTCTGAATTATCCTGCAACGTAACACTGCTGATCGTCACCATCGGTGCCACCATGCTGGTGTTGACTGTGACTGTGACCTTCCTCTGCATCTACTTGGATCTGCCCTGGTATCTCAGGATGGTGTGCCAGTGGACCCAGACCCGGCGCAGGGCCAGGAACGTACCCTTAGAAGAACTCCAAAGAAATCTCCAGTTTCATGCATTTATTTCATATAGTGAACATGATTCTGCCTGGGTGAAAAATGAATTGGTACCTTACCTAGAGAAAGAAGGTATGCAGATTTGCCTTCATGAGAGAAACTTTGTTCCTGGCAAGAGCATTGTGGAAAATATCATCAACTGCATTGAGAAGAGTTACAAGTCCATCTTTGTTTTGTCTCCCAACTTTGTCCAGAGTGAGTGGTGCCATTATGAACTCTACTTTGCCCATCACAATCTGTTTCATGAAGGATCTAATAACCTAATCCTCATCTTACTGGAACCCATTCCACAGAACAGCATTCCCGACAAATACCACAAACTGAGGGCTCTGATGATGCAGAGGACTTATTTGCAATGGCCCAAGGAGAAAAGCAAACGTGGGCTCTTTTGGGCTAACATTAGAGCCACTTTTAATGTGAAATTAACACTAGTCACTGAAAACAGTGATGTGAAATCTTAAAAAAAATTAGAAAACTCAACTTAAGAAACCATATTTGCTTGGATGATGGTGAACAGTACAGTTCTAAGTAACCTCCATTATCCTCATGCCTTCAGGAAAGACTTAACAAAAACAATGTTTCATCTGGGGAATTGGGCTAGGCGGTGAAGTGGTACTCAATTTGCCAGTTAGAGACAGCCCGGTCTCTTCTGGTTTAGTCATTATGTCTCAAATTGAAACAGCCTCTTTTGAGTAAATTCTCAGTTTTTCAGCTCCTCTCCACTCTGCTTTCCCAAATGGATTTTGTGTGAGCAAGAGTTTATATGGCTTCATGGCAGCAAGGAAACAGTCAACTTCAGCGTCATATGCACTGGTCCTCAGAGTGCCCTGTGAATCCTATTGGTTTCTGGGTCAGCATCATTGTTCTCTTCAAGTTTGGGGCTTGGGGAAAAAATTAGATCAGCTACGGCATATAAAAAAGTCTTTTGTTTCACATATGTGTAATAACTTATTTATTTTTTTATCCTGCTACACAAATATGTAATTAACCAATGAGGACTCATGACATAATAGTGTATGTATGTAAAGGGAAGTATGGACTTAGTCATAAGCTGTTGAGGTAAAAGATGTGGATTTACCTGCTTTCCAAGAAAACTCAGGGCCAAATTTATTTGTAACTGGGTATTGAGTGGGACTTTTCTGGTTGTCTTAGAATTCTGGCTAAAACCTCAAAGCTAACAAGACAGTAACTGCACCTACATGATACTAGACACAGCCAGCCTGGACTTATCAAAAGAGCAGAAAGAGACCAATGACTCCCGGTCTGTATTATCCATCTCTAGAAGACTAGAGTCAAAAGCATGATTAAAGAGTCATTAAGCGGAGGTTCTAGACCATAGGGAGGTTGCTTTGAATTTCTTGCAGACAAGTGTGAGGGACTCTAAGCACAGTAGAAGGTAGCCTGGCATCCCACTCCAAGACTGATAGCTTGCAGAGTATCAGGAGCACATGGGTTCAGTGCAGCAAATGTGGTGTGGCTTGAGAACTCTTGGAAGAGCTTGATGAGTGTTTGCTGCAGTTTGGGATGAGGGTGGGCACTGGGAACACAGAGACCGGTAAATAGTGCTTAGCAAATACAAGTGCTTGATAAATATTTGTTGAATGAATAGATGAGTTCTTCCCACCTGGGGAATTCAGGAGGTGAAAGGTTGGCTTGAGCAACCCAAAATGGCAGGATGAGGGAAGAGAAGTAGTGATAGCAACCTGCTCTTCCATTATTGGCATGGTAAAAGGATATGAATTTCTTCACACGGCTTTGACTATGGAAGAGTAGCTGGGCTTGCGTTGTCATGATGGGATATCAGTCAATAGGGTAGCCTGTTGTGCAAAGAGACAATAGCAGTAAGACGACATGGGGTTAGGCAGAAGAGGGGTTTGGGGTGGAGGTTGCTGCAAGAGGTCAGCCAGATAATGTGCCCCTGCATCATGGAACTGTGCAATGTGGGATACACTGAAGACCCTCCAATAACTCACAGATGTGCCCTGTGAAAAAACCAGCATTTGGACTCTGCCATAGTAGCTGGCAGGAGCATGTTGGCCTGTTTGCCTTATTCAGTAGTTAGCTACAGGAAGATCTGCTCCTCTTTGTGTAACGCCCTCTTCCCTTGCAATGGCATGGGGACATCTAGAATATAGAGAAGACAGAGACAATGGAGGAAGAGTAAACTGACTGTATTCCTTCTTCATTTCACTGCAAGGAAGGCTAAGCAGAATTTTGAATGAGGTGTGAGATTGCTGTTAAATTGGACTGGCCTGGACATTTTAATCCCTTATATAGAGGTGCAAGGACTAAAATGAGATTTGTCACTAAAATTTATGGTATCTGCCCAAGATTCAGGAGTGATGATTGAAGGAGATCCAACAGAACTTTGTTGTAAGGCAGTGGTTAGAGAAAAATGAAGCCCTTGCTTTCTGGACTTAACTCATTCAATAAACTGGTTTCAGCCAGGCATGGTAGCTCACATCTGTAATCCCAGTACTGTGGGAGGATGAGGCAGGTGGATCACTTGAGGTCAGGAGTTCGAGACCAGCCTGGCCAATGTGGTGAAAACCCATCTGTACTAAAAATACAAAAATTAGCCGGGTGTGGTGGTGCACACCTATAGTCTCAGCTACTCGGGAGGCTGAGGCAGGAGAATCACTTGAACCTGGGAGACAGAGGCTGTAGTGAGCTGAGCAACAGAGTGAGACTCCATCTCAAAAAAATTAAAAGAAAGAAACTGTTTTCATAATAGCTGTAACAAAATAAGCCTTAATGACATTTTATTAGCATCATCATCTGTCTGCATTAGTCCTTCCTTTCTCTTCAGGAAAACAACATTTATTTTCCTCCCTAGGCTCTATCCCAAAGGGCACATTCTTCCACAACCCCTGTTGAACAGATTTGTTGAACTGTTGCCTAAAAACAATAAAAACAATAAACAACCACAATAACAACAACAACAACAATTGCCACAGATTCTAAATAATCAAGTATTTTTAAATGGTATCAATGTTTCCCACAAAATATTGTTGACATTGAAAATACAGAATTTTAGCATTAATTTTTTTTTAAACCTACACCCCCTCAGCGGAGGGGCGTCCCTTCATCCTAGTGGAAAGTAGGGTCCTCACAGTCTTTCTCCGTCACATTCCTCCCGTTTCTTTTCTTCACAGCACACATAACTGTCTAAAATTATCCTGTTTGCTTAGCTGTTTACTCGTTTTCTCTTTCTCTCCTCCAAAGTATAAGCTCCAGGAGAACGAGAGCCTTCTCTACCTGTTCCCTGCCCCTCCCCAGTGCCAAGGGGACCCTGCGCACCCCATTGTAGATGCGCAGTAAAAACTCGTGGGATGAGCAAATGAAACGGTCCCATGCAGGAAATGTCCATGAAGTCCTGGATTTTATCCAAAAATCCCAGGCAGGCGGGCACAGGGATGGCGGGGCTACAGTTCCACGCTGAGCTGCCCGCTGGCCGCTCGTCCCCGCCGCAGTGCCTGGGCTGTCCGAGTGCCTGACGTTGGCCATGGACACCTTCGCGGTGTCCTCCCCATCCGCCACTGGAAGACGCTGGGGCGACGCGGCTCCAGGTTTAGCAGGACACTGAGGGAAGGGAACGACTGCCTTTCCGAGGCTGGGTGAGCCCTTCCCTGTTCCTACCTGCCCGCCCCACAGCGGCCCTGCAGCTCGCCCCACGGGACCCATTGCCCGGTAGGACGCGCGCTTTTGTTTTGAGGGTCATGCATCTTCTCTGCCATCGTTTTTGGGAGGTTGAAAAATTGATCCAGAAATACCTAAAACAAAATACAAAACAAAACAAAAAACAAAAGCAAAAAGGAGACAAAACAAAACAAAAATCCATACATATAAAGTATCTCCTCCATCTATGTTTGCGCTGTTCCTTCTCATTCCCCCATCCAATGCCACAATTTGGTAAGTTTGCCTCAGTACATTTTCAGTTCTTAACACTGGGATAAGAATAAACAGTAGATCCCGTAGTAAGATGACCTGTTAAAAGGAATGGGGCGTGGCAAAGACGGGCTTGGATGAGGAAAGGTGTCAGTCCGTTTGGGCTGCTCTACTACCTGTGTTCTGAGATGTATGTTGTTAGGTAATTTTGCCTTTGGTTGAACATCATAGAGTGCACTCACACAGACATAGATGGCATAGCTTACTACCCACCTAGGCTTATTGTTTAGCCTGTTGCTTCTAGGTGATTGTAACACAATGCTAAGTATTTGTGTATCCAAACATATCTAAACATAGGAAGGGTACAGTAAAAATATGGTAAAAAAAGATAAAAATTGGTACACCTGTAAAGGGCACTGATGTGGGTTGGCTGTGTCCCCACCCAAATCTCATTTTGAATCTCCACGTGTTGGGGAGGGACCCAGTGGGAGGTGATTGAATCATGGTGGGGGGGATCTTTTCCTGTGCTGTTCTCCTGATAGCCAATGGGTCTCATGAGATCTGATGGTTCTTTAAGGGGGAGTTTTCCTGCACAAGTTCTCTCTCTTCCCTGCTGCCGTGTAAGATGTGACTTGCTCCTCCTTGCCTTCTGCCATGGTTGTGAGGCTTCCTCAGCTCCATGGAACTGTAAGTCCAATAAATCTCTTTCTTTTGTAAATTGCCCAGTCTCAGATATGTCTTTATCAGCAGTGTGAAAATGAACGAATACAGGCACTTATCATGAATAGAGCTTGCAGGACTGGAAGTTGCTTTGGGTGAGTCAGTGAGGGAGCGGTGAGTGAATGTGAAGGCCAAGGACATTACCATATCCCACTGTGGACTTTATAAACACTGTACATATAGGCCACACAAAATTTATTAAAATTTTTTTCTTTCTTTAGTAAGAAGTTAACCTTAGCTTATTGCAATGTTTTTACTTTATCAACTTTTTGCTTTAAAATTTTTTTTGGCTCTTTAGTAATAACACTTAGCTTAAAACACAAACACATTCTACAGCTATATAAAAATATTTTACTTCTTTATATCTTTATTTTCTGTTTTTTCTACTTTAAATTTTTTTTATTTTTATTTTTCACTTTTTAAACTTTTATGTTAAAAACTGAGACACACACACACACACACACACACACACACACACAGACACACACTAGCCCAGGTCTACATAGGGTCAATATCAATATCATTGTCTTCTACCTCTACCTCTTGTTCCTTTGGAAGGTCTTCAGGGGCAATAACATGCATGGAGCCATCGTCTCTGATAACAACAATGCCTTCTTTTGGAAAATCTCCTGAAGGACCGGCTTGAGGCTTTTTTATAGTTAGCTTTTAAAAAACAAGTAGGAGTACACTCTAAAATAATGATTAAAATTATAGTCTACTAGATACAGAAACCAGTAACATAGTTGCTTATTATCATTATCAAGTATTATGAGCTGTATGTAATTGTATGTGCTATGCTTTTATATGACTGTCAGTGTAGTATGTTTGTTTACAGCAACATCACCACAAACATGTGAGTAATACATTGCACTACAATGTTACTAGGGCATAGGAATTTTTTATCTTCATTATTATCTTATAGGGCCATGGCTGCTGAGTGAAATATTGTTATGCAGTGCATGACTGTGCCACAAATTGAGTAGCTTATAAACAATGGAAATATATGGCTTATAGTTCTAGAGCTGTAAAGTCCAAGGTCAAGCTGCTGACAGATTTGGTGCCTGGCGAGAGCCCACTTCCTGGTTCATAGATGGCTTGTCTTTTCACCGTATCCTCACATGCGGGAGGGCACTCATCCATCCCATTCATGAAGGCTCCACATTCATGACCTAATTGTCTCCCAACATCCCCAATTCTTAATACAGCTGTTCCTCCATATCCACAGGGGATTGGTTCCAGGAGCCCTGTAGATCCCAAAGCCTGTGAATGCTCAAGTCCATATATAAAATGGCATACTTCCAGCCTGGGGTTCATAGTGAGACTCCACCTCCTCAAAAAAAAAATACAAAAATTAGATGGGCGTGGTGGCACATGCCTATAGTCCCAACTACTCAGGAGGCTGAGGTGGGAGGATTGCTTGAGCCCAGGAATTCCAGGCTGCAATGAGCTATGATCATGCCATTGCACTGTAGCCTGGGCAACAGAGCAAGACACTGACTCTGAAAAAAAAAGTGTACTATTTACATATAACCTATGTACATCCTTCCATATGCTTAAATCATTTCTAGATTTCTTACAATACTTAATACAATGTATGTAAATGTTATGTAGTTGTTATACTATATGGTCTTTTATTTATATTATTTTGTATTATTGTATTGTTTTTATTTATTTATTCATTTATTGAATATTTTCAATCCATGGTTGTTTGAATCTATGGATGTGGAACCCATGGATATGAAGGGCTGACTACATTATCCCTTTGGGGGCTAGGATTTCACCATATGAATTTTTGGGGAACACAAACATCCAGACCATAGCAAAAGGGAAGAGAAACCTAGGTTAATGACCAGGGAGGGCTACTAGGATGAGCCTTGATGAAAGGTCTTTCATCAAGGAGGTCCTAGGCATGTGGCTGGAAAGGGTCCTGGGCATGTGGCTGGGAAGACCCTTCAAAGGGGAGGGCACAGTGGGTGCAAAGTTGGAAGTAAAAGAACACCATAAGCAAAGAAAGCATCAAATTGGCAGTGTTGTTGGATGTGTTAGTTTCCTGTGGCTACCAAAAAAATTACCATGAACAGGGTGGCTTAAAACAACAGAAATGTATTTCTCCCATTTCAGGAAGGCAGAAGTCAGAAGTCAAGGTTGGCAGGGTTGGTTCCTTCCAGAGGCTGTCAGGGAGAAATCATCCCTTTCCTCTCTCCTAGCTTCTGGTAGTTGCTGGCAAACCTTGGCGTCCCTTGGTTTGCAGATGTATCATCTGCTTCTTAGAATGCCCCAATTGTTAGCAGCTTTCTATAGAATGTGGCACATAATACTTCTTTGTCTTTAGTTTTGGACCCAAGTCATAAGAAAAGTTCCAGTCAACACCCTGTTATGTAATCAGTAGAACCAACAGATGAGAAGAGAAACAAAAAATATTGGTAGGCTGTTGAATTACATGGCAGATATGCAATCTAAAAAACAAAAAAAGCATCCTAAATTTGGGTTAAATAATCAATAATTTGAATAATTTGTGCCTGTGTCTTCACATGGTGTTCTCCTCTGAGCCTCTGTCTTTTTTTTTCCTGTCTCTTACAAGGACACTTTAGTTGGATTTAGGGGCCTTCTTAATCTGATGCCATCACATCTTGGTCCTTAACTTAATTAGATCTACAAAGACTCTTTTTTCAATGAGGTCACATTCTGAGATTTCAGAATAAATCTGAAATAAATGGACATAAATGCTTGGAGGGTGGGTGGAGGACACTATTCAACCCAGTCCTCTGGGGTTGGCATGACCGTCTCTGATGCCCTGGAGACTCAGTTCTGAGTGTGGTAGCAGAAAAGAAATGCTATCCTGGAAAGAGTGAAGACTCTGAAAGAAGCTGCTTGGAAAGTCAGAGGTACAAAGAAAGGAGTAATAGGCAAAGAAAAGAAACAGTGGATAGAGACCTGGGATAGAAATGGTGAGAGTGTGTGAGTTTTAAAGAGAATGAGGCCACAAATATGGGGAAAGGAGGAAGTATTTCTGCCTAGGTTTCTGGAGACTGATTTGAGTAGAAAGGAATGAGACTAAACTACAGGGAGTAAAAGACCTGAGGGGATTTCTAAAACCACAGGGACTTTCTGAGAGTTTCAATTACAGTTAGTTTATGAGGAATCTCAACATCATCTAGTCCAAATATGGAGTAGTTTTTATTTTTCTCAGTCATTCCATCAACTGGATTCTGAAATTCTCCCTTTGTCACTTCTCCAGTCCTTTTGAGATATTGATACTGCAATCTAGTTTAAAATTCTAAATCTCCATCTCCATCTAAAGCTCAACTTCTTTCTGCATATCACAGGCTAGGTCTGTAGCTCAACCTTGGCATATATTTTGGAGGTAGGCATGGTTTATCTGAGATACACTCTTCTTGCCCATCCCTCTCCCAGATCTAGCTTTTCTGATGTGGAGACCAGGGATGAGTGGTAAGAAGGAGGATATCCTTTTCTGTAATTGTGTTGATTAAGGTACAGGCTAAGCTGCAGGACAGGGAGACCTCAAATACAGAGGCTTAAATAAGATTGAGGTTTATTTCTTTCTCATATAATAGAAAAAGTATAGCTAAAAGGTCTAGAATAGGTAAGCTGTCTCTATGCCACAAAGTCATTCAAGGGCTCAGGATGATCAGATGGCTCTGTTTCCTGTAGCTCTGGTCTTATCCTATGGCCTCCATTCTCCCTTGCATGGAGCCACAGGAGCTGATGAACCTTCCTGTGCCTTTTTGTGTGTGTGTGGCCCAAGGGATGCTGAGATGGAGATACACCCCCTTTCCCAGGTACCTGACACCACAGTCTCTAATTGCCAGTTGGCAAGGGTTGGTCCAATGGAAATCTCCAACAGAGTAGACACCAGTCCCTCTACTAACTTACACTCCTGAACCCCCAGGGGGCACGTGTAATGTTCTCTAAGACTGCTCAGAGGGGCAGGGGGGATCAACCTCAGAGGGTGATCCTGCACATTGCTGCATCAAAACAAGCATCCTCTTGAGTAAAGAAATGCCTGATTTGCCTGTTCGGTGTCTGTGAGTAATTTTACTGTTATTCCCCCTTCACTTGGCTTGAGAAAGAGATGTCATCTCTTGCACAGGGAGAAGAGCTTGCCGGCTTACATCATGAACACTCATCTCCTGGTGCTGCTGACTGTCCTGCCACCCTCCCCAGCATTCTCAGGTGAATGAGGGAAGGTAGGGCGAGGCAATGCTGTGGACAGTGCTATCTGGTTCAATTGCTTCTTAGAATGCCCTGGGGGACGTGCTCCAGTTGTTAGCAGCTTTTATAGAATGTGGTACATAATACTTCCTTGTCTTCAGTTTTGGACCCAAGTCATAGGAAAAGTTCCAGTCAACACCTTATTGTGTAATCAGTATGACCAACAGATGAAAAGAGAAACCAAAATTGTCGGTAGGCTATTGAATTATATGGCAGATGAGCAATCTAAAAAAAGTATCTTAAATTTGGGTTAAATAATTAATAAAAAAGACATTTCATGCGTAGTAATAGAAAAAAAGGCAAAGAATAATGGTATTGGTTTATGTCTATTGGTTCAAAAAGTCCACTTTATAAAATATATATTTAAAAAAATTGTTCAACAGGGTGCAGTGGCTCATGCCTGTAATCCCAGCGCTTTGGGAGGCCAAGGTGGGTGGATCACCTGAGGTTGGGAGTTCGAGACCAGCCCGACCCACATGGAGAAACCCTGTTTCTACTAAAAATACAAAATAAGCCGGGCATGGTGGTGCATGCCTGTAATCCCAGCTATTCAGGAGGCTGAGGCAGGAGAATCGCTTGAACCCGGGAGGTGGAGGTTGTGGTGAGCCGAGATCATGCCATTGCACTCCAGCCTGGGCAGCAAGAGCAAAACTCTGTCTCAAAAAAAAAAAAAAAAAAGAAAGAAAAGAAAATAATTGTTCATACACATCCCAAAGAAATATTGCTTCTTATTGCAGAATTATTTCTAATTGTGAAAATTGGAAGCAATTTAAATATCCAACAACAGAAGATTGGTAAAATACATTATAAACTAAAATTTTAAAAATTGCATTATAAATAAAATGTTACATTATCCAGCCAATAATCATGAAATTGTAGATGGATAATTACTGGCATGAAAAAATATTTATGATAGATTATAGATTAAGACAAGCATATTACAAACAGTATACATAGTATGATGCTATGTGTGTGTGCATGCACTTGGGCATGTGTAAGTAGATAAATTGTTATAAACTTTCTGAACCACAATTTGCAGTAGGAGCCAAGAATCTAAAGAATGTTAATATATAGAGAAAAATGACTGCATGGTTGCTCTAAAAATGATATTGGTATGATTCTATTTGGTGAGATTACTATTTATTTAAATATTTTAACATTTATTTATATTTCCCGATTTTTCTTCAGTAAACATTTATTACTTGGATAACTGAAAATTAAAATAACTAAAAAAATACATTTGAGAAGAACACATACACATATATCTATCTTATCTTGTTATGGAGAAAAACTTTCTAAATCTAAAAGCTGAGTAGCCATGGTGTGCTGGAGCTTGCTTGTACAGATTTGTTAAATCTGATTCTAAAATATTCAGGGCCAGGCACGGTGGCTTACGCTTGTAATCCCAGCACTTTGGGAGGCTAAGGCGAGTGGATCACTTGAGGTCAAGAGTTTGAGACTAGCCTGACCAACATGGTGAAACCCCATCTCTTCTAAAAACACAAAATTAGCCAGGTGTGGGGGCACATGCCTGTAATCCCAGCTACTAGGGAGGTTGAGGCAGGAAAATCACTTGAACCTGGGAGGCAGAGGTTGTGGTAAACCGCGATCATGACATTGCACTCCAGCCTGGGCAACAAGAGCGAAACTCCGTTTCAAAAAAAAAATCAAATATAAATAAATACATAAATAAAAATAAAATATTCAGGAATTTTGCCAAAAAATTAGTTGGTAGCTAGCCCTCAGCAATAGTGAGAATATTGATACTGCTGATATCAGCAAATGCTACAGATCAGACTTTTCTTTTGAACCTGCTTTACCAGCACACATCTGAATGACAGTAATAGCAAAGAAAAGGGGAACTTACTTGTTTATATAAAAATGAAATGTGGGGCCTAGTGGAAAGTGATTAGATCATGGGGGAGGAGTTCTCATGAATGGGTTGACATCATTGCCTTAGTGCTGTTCTTGTGATAGTGAGTGAGTTATTGTAAGATCTAGTTGTTTAAAAGTATGTAGCACCTTCCCACACTCACTCTTGCTCCTGTTCCTGCTATGGAAGACACCTTGCTCCCCCTTTGCCTTCCACCATGATTGAAAGCTCTGTGAGGCCTCCCCAGAAACAGAAGCCACTATGCTTTCTGTACAGCCTGTGGAACTGTGAGCCAATTAAATCCCCTTTCTTTATAAATTAGTTCGTCTCAGGTATTTCTTTATAGCAGTGCAAGAACGGACTAAAACAGAAAATTGGTACCGAGGAGTGGGGCATTGCTATAAAAATGCCTGAAAATGTGGAAGCAGCTTTGGAATTGGGTAACAGGCAGAGGATAGAAGAGTGTGGAGGGCTCAGAAATAGACAGGAAGATGAGGGAAAATTTGGAAATTCCTGGAGACTTGTTAAATTGTTTTGACCAAAATGCTGATAGTGATAGGGACAATGAAGTCCAGGCTGAGGAGGTCTCATACAGAAATGAGGAACTTATTAGGAACCGGAACAAAGGTCACTTTTGTTAGGTGTTAGCAAAGAACTTGGAAACATTGTGTCCCTACCCTAGGAATCTGTGCAACTTGGAACTTGAGGGAGATCATTTAGGTATCTGGCAGAATAAATTTCTAAGTATTAAAGTGTTCAACGTGTGGTCTGGCAACTTCTAACAACCTATGCTCATATGTGTGAGCAAAGAAATGACCTGAAACTTGAACTCATATTTAAAAGGAAAGCAGTGTGTAAAGGTTTGGAAAATTTGCATCCTGGCCATATGGTAGAAAAGAAAAGCCCACTTTCAGGAGAGGAATTAAGCACGTAGCAGAAATTTTTATAACTAAAAGAAAGGCAAATGCTGATAGCCAAGACAATGGGGAGGTGGCTTCGAAGGCATTTCAGAGACCTTAGAGGCAGCCACTTCCATCACAAGCCTAAGGAGGCTTAGGAAGGGAGAATGGTTTCCTGGGCCAGACCCAGGGACACTGCTCCTCACATCCCAGCCACTCTAGCTCCAACAATGGCTCAAAGTGGCCCAGGTACAGGTCAGGCCACTGCTTCAGAGAGTGTAAGCTATAAGCCTTGGCAGCTTCCACGTGGTGTTAAGCCTGCAGGTGTGCAGAGTGCAAGAGTTGAGGCTTGGAAACCTCCACCTAGATTTCAGAGAAGTATGTAAAAGCCTGGATGTCCAGGCAGAAGCCTGCTGTAGGGCTGGAGCCTTCATGGAGAACCTCTACTAGAGCAGTGTGGAGGGGAAATGTGGAGTTGGAGCCCCAAAACAGAGTCCCCACTGGGGTACTGCCTAGACGAGCTGTGAGAAGAAGGCCACTGTCCTCCAGACCCCAGAATGGTAGATCCACTGGCAACTTGCACCTTGTGCCTGGAAAGTTTCAGGCAGTCAACACCAGCTTGTGAGAGAAACTGTGGAGACTGAACTCTGCAAAGCCACGGAGGAGGAGATGCCCAATGCTTTGGGAGCCCACCTCTTGCACCAGTGTACCCTGGATGTGAGGCATGGAGTCAAGGGAGATTATTTTGGAGCTTTAAGATGCAATAACTGCCCTGCTGGGTTTCAGACTAGCATGGGGCCTATAGCCCCTTTCTTTTGGCTGGTTTCTCCCTTTTGGAACAGTTGTATTTACCCAGTGCCTGTACCCTCACCGTTTGAGAGTAACTAACTTGCTTATGGTTTTACAGGCTCATAGGTGGAAGGGACTTACCTTGTCTCAGATGAGACTTTGGACTTCTTTTGAGTTAATGCTTGAATGAGATAAGACTTTGGGGGACTGTTGAGAAGGGATGATTGTAGTTTGCAATATGATAAGAACATGAAATTTGGAGAGGCTGGGGGTGGAATGATATAATTTGGATCTCTGTCCCCACTAAATTTCATGTCCAGTTGTAATCCCCCATGTTGGAGGTGGGTCCAAGTGGGAGGTGATTGGATGGGGGTAGAGTTCTCATGAATCTGTTAGTATCACCTTCTTGGTGCTGTTCTCATGACAGTGAGTAAGTGAGTTATCATATTATGAGATCTGGTTGTTTAAAAGCATGTAGGCTTCCTCTCTCTCTCTCTCTCTCTCTTGTTCCTGCTCTGGCCATGTTCCTGCTCTCTTGTTCACTTTTCACCATGATTGTAAGTTTCCTGAGACCTCTCCAGAATCAGAAGCCACTGCGTTTCCTGTACAGCCTGCAGAACTGTGAGCCAATTAAACCTCATTCCTTTATAAATTACCTAGTCTCAGGTAATTTTTTCAGCAGTGCAAAAATGGACTATTACACAATTAAATAGTAAGAAAACAGAACCCTGAAAGAAAAATACATAAATGACATGAACAGGTAATTCACTAAAAAGATACATATTGCCAATAAAAGAAGAAAATAAAAATAAAACAATAATGAGATGTCACTCCACATGTATCCAATTACTAGATCTCTAAAGTGTTATTTTTGTGGAGGATGCATAGAATGTCTACCCCAGCACACTCTTGGAGGGCAGGTAAAGTGGAACAAACTTTATGGAGGGCATTTGGTGGTATGTAGCATAACAATGCTTATGTTCTTCAACCTAGTTATTCTTTCCCAGAAATTTATCCTAAAGCAATAGTAAAAGATTCAGACCAAGATTGTGTACAAAGGTGCTTTTAACATTTTGTGAAATGGAAAGGGCAAATCTCCCCTCAGACAGAGCTGAGGATGACTGATTGTGACCTAAGATTTACTCAGATACTGATATATCAGTGGCAATTTCAAACATTTGGCTGGAAAACGTTAGGTCATTAAGGGAGAATTTATTAAAAGGTAAATGTCCAAGTGATGACATTTCTCATTCCCAACACGTTTACAGGGTGCAATTTTGAAGTTCTAGGATCAGGTGGATAAGAGAAACTATAGGATTGTGTAGGGGCAGTAGGGAGGAAAAAAGGGAAAGGAAGATCGCTATTCTGCACATTGATGTGAGTGCTAACCTCACTGCGAGAAGCACCTCACAAATTATGACACTGTGCCCATAGCATTTGTTTCCTTCCTTTTTGATTAATAAACCATACTATCTACTCCTTCATGATAAAAATACCTAACAAGCTAGGAATAAAAGAGGATTTTCTCAACTGATAAAAAGCATCTATGGAAAAACTCACAGTTAACATTATACTTAATGGTAAAAGATATACTTAAAGCTTTTACCCTAACATCGGGAACAAGATAAGGATGTCCGCTCCCACTACTTTTTTTGAGACTAGATCTCATTCTGTTACCCAGGCTGGAGAGCAGTAGTGTGATTATAATTCACTGCAGCCTCGACCTCCAGGCTCAAGCAATCCCCCGACCTCAGCCTCCTGGGTAACTGGGAGTTTAGGCACACATCACTATGCCTGGCTAATTTTTTTTTGTAGAGACAGAGTCTCCCTATGCTGCATATGCTGATCTTGAACTCCTGGCCTCAAGCGATCCTTCTGCCACAGCCTCCCACAGTTCTGGGATTACAGATGTGACCCACTGTGCCTGGCCCTGCTCTCACCACTTCTATTCAACATTTTACTGGAGGTACTAACCAGGGCAATTAGGAGTTAAGAATCCATATTGGACAGGAAGAAGTAAAACTGCCTCTATTTCAGATGATGCCAAGACCAGCTTGGTTGAGGAGATCCTAACCCAGTGGTGCTAGAGGAATTAAAGACACACATACAGAAATATAGAGGTGTGAAGCAGGAAATCAGGGGTCTCACAGCCTTCAGAGCTGAGAGCCCTGAACAGAAATTTACCCACATATTTGTTAACAGCAAACCAGTCATTAGCATTATTTCTATAGATAGTAAATTAACTAAAAGTGTCCCTTATGGGAAACGAAGGGATGGGAGGAATTAAACGAATAGATTGGGCTAGTTAACTGCAGCAGGAACACACCTTTAAGGCATAAATCACTCATGCTATTGTTTGTGGCTAAAGAATGCCTTTAAGCAGTTTTCCGCCCTGCCCAGGGCGGGCCAGGTGTTCCTTGTCCTCATTCCCATAAACCCCCAACCTTCCAGCTTGGGCATTAGGGCCATTATGAACATGCCACAGTGCTGCAGAGATTTTGTTTATGGCCAATTTTGGGGCCAGTTTATGGCCATATTTTGGGAGGCCTGCTCCAGACAGATGACATTATTTTCTTTATAGAAAATACTTAGAAATCTACTTGTCTTAGTCAATTTGGGCTGCTGTAAAAAGTGCTAGAAACTGAGTGGCTTATAAACAACATAAATTTATTTCTCATTGTTCTGGAGCCCGGAAGTCTGAGGAGTGTCAGCATGGTTGGCTTCCGGTGAGGGCCATTTTCTGGGTTGTAGACTGCTGTCCTTTGTTGTACCCTCACATGGCAGAAAAAGGACTAGCAAGCTCTTTGGGTCTTTTTTTATAAGGGCACAAATCCCATTCATGAGGGCTCCACTCTCAAGACTTGATTACCTCCCAAATGTCCCACCTCCTGATATTATCACATTGAGGGTTACGATTTCAACATATAAATTTTGGGGCAGTACACACGTTTAAGTCTATAACACCACTAAAAGACCATTAGAACCAATGAACAAGTTCAGAAAGATTGCAAGATACACATCACTATATAAAAATCAATGATACTTCTATACAGCAGCAATGAACAAATCAAAAATTTGAAGAACAGTGTATCAAAAAATACTTAGAAATAAGTTGAACAAAAGAAATACAAAACATATACTCTGAAACTATAAAAGACCATTGAAAAAAATTAAAGACCAAAATCAATAAAAGACATCCCATGCCTGTGAATCAGAAGACTTTTTTTTTTTTTTTTTTGAGACAGAGTCTTGTTTTGTTGCCCTGGCTGGAGTACAGTGGTGCAATCTCAGCTCGCTGCAACCTCCACCTTCTGGGTTCAAGCGGTTCTCCTGCCTCAGCCTCCCAAGTTAGCAAGGATGTAGAGAAAGTAGAGCTCTTAACTATTGCTGATGGGAATATAAAATGATATCAAGACAAAAGTGGCTCCATCTTGGGTGCTAATCCACCATGTTGACCTCTGATTAGCCTCAGTCCCATGAATGTCTCCTGATTGCTACTTTATTTACTATCCTTAGTGTTCTCACTATAGACAGTAGGAAGGGGTCTAAGCTGTTGATCAAGAATCAGGTCTTTCAAAGGCCCACTATTCTGGCATTGGGTTGCTCATCTATTTTTTCTTTGCCTACCGCAGCTGAGATCAGATCATACCACATTTGTTTCCTGGTAATTCTAACTGGGCCTTTCAGGCCTCCCTTTTTAAGTTCAGCAGAATTGGCTTCTCCCTTTTTCCAGGAAAGAATTCGAGCCGGAGGTAGAAGAAAACAGTTTTATTGAACAGGCAGTGTTATATCTCTGGTGGTGTTACAGTTCCATGACTGCTCCCACAGAACAGGGCTACCCCATAGGCAGAGTAGCAACTTAGGGCAATTTTGCAGTCATATTTATACCCACTTTTAATTGCATGCAGATTAAAGGGCAGTTTCTGCAGAAATTTTTAGGGAAGGGTTAGTAATCATTGGGTCATTGCCATGGAAACAGGTGGTAATGTCTGACTGTTCCCATGGCAGTGGTAAATTGACATGGCACACTGGCGGGTGTGTCTGATTGAAAACTGCTTTCACCCCATCCCTGTTTTAGCGAGTCCTCAGTCTGGTTCAGTGTCTGAGCCCCGCCCCTGGAGTCAAGTCCTGCCTTCTACCTCAAAGCCATTAAAAACTGTAATTCAATTGAGACAAATATAGGGCTGGTACCACACCAACAACTCAGGACCACCGTAGAGGATGGTCCATTAACCATAGTGGCAAACAAAGTCCGGCCAGACAAATTTCTACTGGAGCTGGTAAAAGGCCAACAGCAAATATTATTTGGGACTCCTCAAGACCTTGAGGCAGAGGAGGGAACACTCGAATGGAAGTTTGACTGGCAATCTTCCCCAGGTTGGATAAGGTTTTTTTTGTTTGTTTTTGGTTTTTTTGTTTTGTTTTGTTTTGTTTTGTTACTAGAGAATGGGGAATTCCTTGGCAACTACAGAGGTCTTCATTGATCCTGCTGGAGTCTGGACCAAGACGCTCCACATAGCCATACACTAAACATGGCCCTTTTTAAAGGACACTCTTGGTGGCTGCTTGGTGTAGTCCTTTGCTGCCCTGCGACCTTACCCTTGCCCCTCAGGCAACATGTTTGGTGTGCACCCTCAGCCCATAGTCCTCGGGCTGCCTGTGTCATAACTAAAAGAGATGAAGCTACCATAGCCATTTTGCTTGATGGGGAAGAACTGCCCTGCAAAGTACCTACTCGACACTCATATTTCCTCCCATAGTCTTCTGTTCCTGCTGCTGCTCTGCCCTGCAAAATGCCTCTTGGTTTGGATTCTGGAAAATACGGTGTCAAAGGCATGATTAATTCTGTGTCTCATACTTGGCACAGGTATCATTGCCTGTTGTTTGTATTGTTGCTGCAGCCTCTGCTTACAAGTAGAAAATAAACTGATGCAACGTGTCACCCACATCACCAAAATGACTGCAGCAACAGCTTTCTCCCAGAGGCTCAGGACCCACCATGGAAGAGGTGGGCACTTGAGGTTGTAAGAGCTGGATTAGAAGGGTGGAGTGTGGAAGCAAAAGTGGCTCCATCTTGGATGCTAATCTGCCATGCTGACTTCTGATTAGCTCCAGTCTCCTGAATGCCTCCTGATTCCTACTTTATTTACTGTCCTTAGTGTAAGAACATGAACTCACTATAGATCCTGACTTTAGATCAAAGCAACATTGATGTTATCACACATGTTATAGGCTATAGTGCACATAGCAGTCTTGCCTGTTCTGGAAGATGGCCTTTAGCTGTCTCTATAGAGCATGTACTTCCTTTCCCTATGTAAGGTGTCGGTAAGTCCTGGGTCTCGACAGGAATGCTGCAGAGATCTACCTGTATTGCTCCTGTTTTGGCCATGCTTCTGTGGGTAAATTCCCCAAGTAAATCACCCTTTACTGACACACTGGATTTGTCTGCTTAGTTCTTTGATTTCTCAGCTCCTAGGGCATTTGGGGGCTGCTTTGCCTATATGGCTGTTTCCTAGAACAAATGGTATAGCTGCTTTCAAACAGTCTGGCAGTTCCTCAAAAGGCCAAATGCAGAGTTACCACATGATGCAGCAGCAATTCCACTCCTAGGTATTTACGCAAGAGAAAATATGTCTACACAAAAGCTCGTATGTGAATGTCAATGGCAGCATTATTAATAAGAGCCATAATATCCATCAACTGATAAATGGATAAATAAAATGTACACATATACACTTGAAAATCATTTGGCAATAAAAAAATGAAATATTGAATGGACGAACCATGGAAACATTATACTAAGTGAAAGAAGCCAGTAACAAAAGGCCACTTTTTATATGATTGCATTTGTGTGAAATATCCATAATAGACAAATCTATAGAGATCAGTATGATCTATAGAGTAGATTGGTGGTTGCCTAGGGCTGGGATGCATGGAGAAGTGGAGGTGATGACTAAGGAGTATAGTGTTTCTTTTCAGTGTAACGAAAATGTTCTAAATTGATTTGGGGATGGTTGCACCACTCTGTGAATATGCCTAAAGTCATTGAATTACACATTTTAAATGGGTGAAATTTTTTTATGGTTTGTGAATTATAACTCAATAAAGCTTTGTTAAAAAAAAAAAAAAAACAACTAATTACAGGTCACATCTAATTGACAACATATTTTTACTGCCCTGAATCCAAAAAGAAGAACCCAGGTATGGGATAGGGATGGGCAGAGAAACTGCTATGAAGAGATGTACGGGGTTGCTTAGAGTATAAAGTATGAAGTCTTTATTTTGAATTAACTCCATGGGCTGCTGTGAACTGGAATTAGGCTTGTACTTATTTGCATGACTGTGATAACGCTATTCTAGACCCTCATTGTCCAAGGTGGTAGTAGCCTCTGGCCAAACGTGATTGAGTGCCTAAAATAGTATAGCCCAATTGAGATGTTCTGTAAGTATAGAACACCCACTGGATTTTGAAGACTTAGAATGAAAAAGTATAAAATATCTCATTAATAATCCTTTATAATCATTGCATGTTTGGATATATTAGACTAAATAAAATACTTTTAAAAATTTAGAAAGAAGCTGTATTCTCTGAGAATGGAAGTTCTCCCTGGGAGATGAGGCTGTGTCAATGCATGGGTGTACATGATTAGAAGTGTGTGTTTGTTAGGCCGGGCGCGGTAGCTCAAGCCTGTAATCCCAGCACTTTGGGAGGCCGAGACGGGCGGATCACGAGGTCAGGAGATCGAGACCATCCTGGCTAACACTGTGAAACCCCGTCTCTACTAAAAAATACAAAAAACTAGCCGGGCGAGGTGGCGGGCACCTGTAGTCCCAGCTACTTGGGAGGCTGAGGCAGGAGAATGGCGTAAACCTGGGAGGCAGAGCTTGCAGTGAGCTGAGATCCGGCCACTGCACTCCAGCCTGGGCGACAGAGCGAGACTCTGTCTCAAAAAAAAAAAAAAAAAAAAAAGAAGTGTGTGTTTGTTGAGTGATGGGTGTACATGATTAGAAGTGTGTGTTGAGTGATGGTTACAAGTGTGTATTTGTTGAGTGATGGGTGTACATGATTACCAGTGTGTTTGTTGACTGATAGGTGTACATAATTACACCTCTCACTGTGTTTGTTCCATGGTGACCCACTGGACAACAGGGGGAAAAAGAGGCAGGTGGGTGCCTCTGAATTAGACACTTTATTTTATTTATTTTATTTTTTATTTTTTGAGATGGAGTCTCGCTCTGTCACCCAGGCTAGAGTGCAGTGGTATGGATCTTGGCTCACTGCAACCTCCAACTCTTTGGTTCAAGCGATTCTCCCGCCTCAGCCTCCTAAGTAGCTCAGATTACAGGCATGTGCCACCAAGTCTGACTAATTTTTTTTATTTTTAGTAGAGACAGGGTTTCACCATGTTGGCCAGGCTGATCTCGAACTCCTGACCTCGGGTGATCTGCCTGCCTCAGCCTCCCAAAGTGTTGGGATTATAGGCATGAACTACTGCACCCGGCCTGAATTATACACTTTAAACGGGTGAGGGTGAACTTTTTTATGGTTTGTGAATCATATCTCAATAAAGTGTTGTTAAAAAAAACACACACACACACACAACTAACTACAGATCACATAGATCACATCTAATTGACAGCATATTTTTACTGCCCTGAATCCAAAAAGAAATGCCCACGTATGGGCTATTGGTAGGCAGAGACGCACACACTTGTAATCATGTACACAACTGCTAGTGGTGGAGATGAGTCTGTGGGGGAAAAAACAGGAATTCAGAGTGCTGAGGAGCTTCCTTTACTGCTCTGCCCACTTCCCTACCCTGGGCATTGCTCCCTTGGCCTGGATTCACAAAGTTAAGGCTTTTGGGAGCCAGGAACTAATTTCTTAGTCAAAGACACCTCCTCCTGTCCAGTTAGGGGTCTCAGGGAGGAAATGGCAGGCGGGCAGTTTCATTCTTTCAGTTCCAGAAAATGTTTATAGCCATAACATATTTCCTCTATTAAACAAATTCTGAGGTAAGGGGAAACAGAGAGAGACAGTGAGAACATTACAAGTCAAAAAGAATCTCAGCGCTCTTAGTTTAGGGAAGTTGGCCTTGCTCGCTGTGTGGTAAAAAGCTGATTATGGGAGAGAACTGTGGAGGGAAGGAAGGGAGGCAGTTTTGTCATCCCCACATCTGGTTTTGACTGGACACCATGTAGGCTGAGATCAACTTCAGAGGCAGTCAGCTAGAATCCCTTAACTTTATTTGCCCATTTATTGTGTTGTTATTTTGTTGTTATTACTGGAAAAGGCAAGAGTAGAGCTATCAGAATGGCTTCCTTGAACATGCTGTCAACAAATCCCAGGATTTTTATAAACCCTGTGTGAAAAACATGCTAAGAATCTGTTTTCTTCTTAGCATGTTTTTCACTTAGGTTTACAAAAATATGTTTTGAAGAAAGCTTGAAAAGATCAGTGGAAAAAAATTCAGCATCAAATTTTCTCTGCAAATCAACTTGTCAAAAAAGACATGATTAACATCCATCCTGTAACTAGCGCATGAATGATCTTCCCTCTTTACGAATGTGTTTCAGCACAACTTTAATCTTGATGCCTCACTCTTTCCGCTTTTAATAGGGGATAGATGAAAAGGCAAGAGGAAAAACAAAGCAGCTAAAACACACCCAGACGCACACTTCTGCCAGCATAGCCACGACGGTAAGCATTTTGAATTCAGTCAATTATGATCTGTGGATTATTACCACCACCTCATTTACTTCATCAGTGTAGACAATAGGAAACTGACTGTAGTGAAATTCGGAACCATAGAAACATGATTCTATTTTAATACAGGCCTATCGGTTAACCCACAGACTATGCTACATATGAATAAGAGAAAATAAGTTTATTCTTAATTATGTAATGTAATTCCAGTGGAATTCGGTAGATGGCATAAAAGAGCCTTTTTGTTTTGTTTTGTTTTCAACACTAAATGTGGTTAACAGTGAAATAAATCTTCAAGGAAGTGCTTGAATTTCTTATGGGCTGCCAAACGGAACGGACAAGCAGGTTGTCTTGGTAAGCAACATATTATTTTATTTTGTAAAAGAAAATAATTGTATAGCTAGTTATTAAGTACAGAATTCTCAAAAATCTGTGTAAGTCCTGGGTGTTTTTCTAAGTGGGTTATATTTCTGATATGTACATAGTTACCGTGTAGTTTATACTGGCATTTGTGTATCAGTTCTGAGTCCTAAATCAGAGAAAGTCCCCCCGCTGCTCTGGGAATAACACCTCGTGTGTGATTTGCTTACAAGAAATATTTTTCAGTTGGGAAATAAATATCTGGGTCACACACGTCTTCTGATTTTCTTCCAGAGCAGCTGCTAGTTGTTGATTTTGACGGCATTTCTCTTCACCCCATCCAAGCAATCGTATTCTCTTCGCAGTGTTAAGGAAAATGAGATATAAGTCAGTTACTCCCGGAGGTAAAGCTGCCGTTCAGCTCTTCTGTTTTTGTGGGCAGGTTTGTTTCAGTTCTTTTCTCTGGGCTTTCCCACTAGCTAGTCCTTCTGTTTCTCAGACCACTAACCTGGTTCTGAGGAGCTAGAAGTCAGGTGGAATTGCAGGTTTTGAAAATGTTTCCCAGGCTACACCCAATTTGGTCAAAAGACTTGAAAGCGAATGTGTTTTTATAACAAACAAAAAGCAAAGTTTCTCAAAACCGCATAGAAAACAAAGCAGAACAGTTCTTGAACTGTCTCAAGTTCTTTTAACCTGTGGTTAATAGCTAGTAGGGTTGTGCAGGGAAGGCCCTTAGTAAATATTTACAGGACTAAACTTAATGGGCCAGATAGATTGCATGAGTATTGTCCATTAAGACCAGTCAAAGCCTTGATTTGATGCCTCCAAAATCTCCAAACGAAGACAAATTAAATGTATTGATTCATTGTATCATACAATGTGAGGCTAAACCTATCATAATAATGAAAATTGACAGAAGCACACCTAGAGGCATTTTACACTTTCAAATTAAAGCATCCTTTACTGCTCAGCTTATTTTCTGGGTAGTAAAAGAGTTTTAAGGTTCTAAAATAGATGAGGCTCAGTCATGGTTGTTAAGACTTTGATTAAAACATGTTTTGGTCTAGGAAACTGAGACATTGATTTTCATTGATTTAGCAAGTTTGGTACATAAAATTCAAAGATCCTGGAAATACTAAAAATCAGTTATTCCTGTGTATAACATTTTGATTTCTTAATTATAGAAATAAGAATGGTTTTATAAACTGAGTACTTGAAATTAATGGCTTTAAACCAAAGGGCAAGATGGAGGTTGGGCAAATAGAAGATATGTGAATCAATTAATTTAACTCGACATAAAACTGAAGCTATGCTTTCATTAAATGCTTGCGTTAGCGGCGGCAAATCCATATGGGTCTGCTGGAACTTGATTCTTGCCTCCTCAGTGGAAAGAATTTGTCTGAGGGGCATAAGGCAGAGTGAGAGACTGAGGCAAGTTTTAGAGCCAGAGTGAGAGTGTCACGCCCAGGGCCAGGTTCCAGCCCATACTGAGGTCTGAGGGGAGTGGGTGGATGAGCAGATAGCTGAAAGAACACTCAGGGGGCCATAGGCAGGTGAAAGGTGATTTTATTCATCAGCAGCTCTCATCAGGAGCTTACTTACAGTAGTTCTCTCAGACTGTCCGCCTTGTCCTGGCTGCTTAGTTTGGCAGCTTCCACACACAGCTGTGCGTCCGGCTCTCCCTTGCCCTCAGGGTCAGCAGCTCAACTCTTTCTCTTGGTTGGGCATGAGCACGCCAAGCTGTGTCCTGGCTCCCCTCAGTCCATCTACAAAGACGGACAGCTTTGGCTCTCTCTCTCTTTCTCTGGGTGCCAATGCACCTGTACAGTGTCAGCAGGGCAATTACACCATTTACAGACAACAGTGGCTTAGAGCCAAGGGATGAACCTTACCTATGTTATGGCTATGGTGGTAAGCTTCTCTATGCTATGTCTACATGGCTATGATAAAAAGTGAGTTACACGCCTGCACTCTAAATTCACTGAGTTACTCTGGATGTTTACCTCAGCCTGTCCTTGACCAAAGCACAGCCATATTCCTTACAGAGAGTTTATTAAAAAGTTTTAGATCAGGAACAAAAGGAAGTGAAGTATACTTGGAAGAGGACTAAATGGGCAACTTGAGAGATCCAAGTGCCCAGTTTAACCTTTGACTTGGGGCTTATTCGCTGGCAGGCTTCTGGAGTTTTGTGTCTCTTCTTCCCTGATCCTTCCCTTGGGATGGGCTGGCTGCATGTGCAGTGGCTTACCAGCCCTTGGGAGGGGCTGCATGCACACTGTGTTTACTGAAGTTGTGCACATGCTCACTGGAGACATTTTTCCCTTGCCAGACAAGCCTTCTTAGAGGAAGGTCACATACCCATTGAAGTCTGCCATTTTGCCTCTTGGCATGCATGTTCCAGCCTGCTTGCCCAACTCCTGAGACTTTATCAGGAGGCTGCTAACCACCAGCTTCAGGCGTGTTTTCTATCTATTAGGAGATTGACTTTCCCTGGTGCTGGCTGCAACCAATTATTATTCTAGAGAGACTTTTTTGTTTGTTTGTTTGTTTTTGAGACAGAGTCTCACCCTGTTGCCCAGGCTGGAGTGCAATGGCATGACCTCAGCTCACTGTAACCTCTGCCTCCTGGATTCAAGCAATTCTCCTGCCTCAGCTTCCCCAGTAGCTGGGATTACAGGCACCTGCCACCACGCCCGGCTAATTTTTGTATTTTTAGTAGAGACAGGGTTTCACCATGCTGGCCAGGCTAGTCTTGAATTCCCAACCTCAAGTGATGCGCCCGTCTCGGCCTCCCAAAGTGCTGGGATTACAGCATGAGCCACGGCCCCCAGGTTAGAGAGACTGTTTAACAACTGCCTGATCATCACCTGATGGTCACCTGATAATCCTGGTTGGGGGGCCCCTCTCCTGTCCTGCTCATGTCTGCCTAAGTACCTACTCTAACATCTGTGGACAGACAGTTTTATAAATGTATGTATTTTTGTGACGATGGCTGTTGTTAAGGAAAAAAGGACAACTTTCGTCTTGTTTGTGGTAGGTTCTGTGAGCCAAGCGTTTGCACCCATACATGGGGTCCTGTCTGCCCCTGTCTCTCTGATCACTTTTGCATATCACGCCTGACATGCTGATCACTGATTCCATGAACTCTGCAGTTGGCTAGGAGGTGGAAAGAGCCCTGATCTGGATTCAGGCATAGGAATAAGCAGGGAACTCCACTTGGGCCTTAAGGCCAGGCCACTTTTGTTTCGACCTATCTCGTAACAGATAGCTCTGTTTTGAGATATTAGGCACTGCCCCAGGGTATTATTTTTATTCCCATTATTTGAGTCCATTTAAATTGCCATAACAAAGTACCAGACTGGGTGGCTTATAAACAACAGACATTTGTTTCTCACAGTTCTTTAGGGTAGAAGTCTAAGATCAGGATGGTAGTGTTGTTGGGTTCAGGCGAGGGCCCTCTTCTGGTTTGCAGATGCCTCCTTCTTCTTGTATTTTCACATGGCAGAAAGACAGCCAGAGAGCTCTCTGGGGTCCTTTTTATAAGGGTACTATAAAGGCTCTGTTCTTATGACCTAATTACTTCCCAATTTTCTCCTGCTAATACCATCACATTGGGGGTTAGGATTTCATCATAAGAATTTCACAGGACACAAACATTGAAGCTATAACATCCATTGAAGTATTGCTCCTTGTGTGAGTAGCTCTTTCAGGAAGCTGGAGAGGAAGAATTGGTAAATTTCTGGGTCTTTCAGCCAAATACAATCAATGTCATAAAAACACCACCTTGACTTTTAACATGAACGTTAATGTCTGCATCATCTTCCTTGCTCAGGGTCTTCATGACCACTAATGGGGGTATCAGGCCCTTTTCCATGTTAGAAGAAATCAGGATAACAAAGGCATATTGGGCACCTCTACAAAAGGGTAAGTCTAAGGAAGGCTCAAAACACCCAGATAAGTTTGCATGTCTAAATTGGGGAACTTTTGTAACTGAAGGTTGTTTCTAGAAGCTGAATTATTTAGGTTCTCTGTGCTCATTGAGATATGGGAGGGGATATGTGAAGAGGAATTTGGTGCTTAGCTGATACTGATGGCCTGCTTGTCTAATGGTTCTAGGGGATTTTGAATACCTTCCTTGTGAGAACTGGGTAGCTGTGTAATCGCAGCTGAAAGGGTCTCTGGAGGTGAGTAGTACACACTCTACAGTTCATCCCAGCACAGCTCCCTCTGTTCTCATATGCCACTGGAATGCTGACCACGAAATAGTGTCTGAGCTAGAGCAGTTTGAATACTGGTACAATAGGCATAACCTAGAACAATACCTGTCACTGCATAGAGAATAAATACATATTTGATGAATGAATGAAAAAAAGTATTCTGAATAAGACAGAGGAGGAAACAACTCCCTTTCTCAAAACCTCCCAGTGTTCGCCACTCTCTCATCATTTTTGGGGTAGAATCCCAACTCCTCGCAATGATCAACAAAGCCTGAGTGATCTTGGCCCTAACTCCCCTCATCTTCCCTAACTCCATGCTAACATTGAACTTCCCATTCCTTCTCAGACAAGCCAAGCTCAATTCCATCTCAGGTCCTTTATACTTGCCTTTTCTTTTGCCAGAAATGCCATAGGTTACCCAGATCATCCCATAGGTTACTCATTCACTTCATTCTGATTTCTACTCTAGTGTCATCATCTCAAAAAGGCCTTCTCTAACTCATCACTCAAAAATAGCCACCCCCAAGCACTGTCTTATACCTACAATTTACCCTGATTTATTTTTCTCTGTAGAACTTATCACTACAGGAACTTGAGTTTAATCATTTGTTTATTTTCTGTCTCCCCACTAGACAAAAACTCCTTGAGAATTCCGACTTTATCTTGTTCACTGCTGTATCTACAGTTCTTAAAACATGGCCAGTAGGTGATCAATAAATACTGGTTGAATAAATAAATGGATGAATAAATGGATCTTCTGAGAGACCTTTTATTATGATCTAATTACCTTTTGAATAAGACCAAAGTTAGACCCAAACTGTGTATAGGTCATAAAGGGTAATAGAAGAGCAGTCCCAATACCACCATTTGGGACACCTCTTGAGAAAGTCATGGGGACACACATGTCGAAGAGTGAAAGTACACCAGTCAAGTCTTAGCTAGAGTTCTAAATAATTTTGGGAAGCTTGGGGCCCGAGAACTTTCTATGAACCCACCTGTATTAGCTTCCTGAGGCTGCTGTAACAGATGATCAGAAACGTGGTGGCTTTGCCCTCAACGTTCTGGAGAGCAGAAGTCGAAACTCAAGGCATCAGCAGGGCTGCCCTCACTCCAGAGCCTCCTCTAGCTTCTGGCAGTCTGTTGCTGTTCCTTGCCTTGTAGCTGCTGCACTCCAGTCTCTGCCTCCACTGTCACGAGGCCTTCTCCTCTGTTTCTCAGTCGTCTCTTCTCTTGTCCCTCTGACTTTCTCTTAGAAGAGCACTTGTCATTGGAATTATGGACCACCTGGATAATTTGGGATGATCTCTTCATCTCAAGATCCTTAACTTTATTATCTCTGCAAAGACCCCTTTTCTAAGGAAGGTAACGTTCATGGTTTCTGGGGATTAGGACATGGTTAAGATGTAGACATATCTTTTGGTGAGCCACCATTCAATCTATTACACCATCCATATTAAAACTTACTTGATTAGAGCTGGCATCATTATTTACCAGTATATATACTTCTCTAGTTTTAGGCTGCGTAACCCAAAAGAATGTATCTTCCATTTTATGTCTCTAATAAAAAAAAAGTTTAATATCAGCCATGACTAATTTCATGTATTTTAAAAATGTATGTAATATATTTCATCATTTCATGTATTTTTTTTTCTCTAGAATCTGTATCTGTGTCAAGATGATCTGAAAACAGATTCTACCTTTAGGAATGTCTAGTGTTCCAGAATGGCTAGCATCTTCCATTTTGCCATTATCTTCATGTTAACACTTCAGATCAGACTACAATTATCTGAAGAAAGTGAATTTTTAGTTGATAGGTCAAAAAACAGTCTCATCCACGTTCCTAAAGACCTATCCCAGAAAACAACAATCTTAAATATATCACAAAATTATATATCTGAGCTTTGGACTTCTGACATCTTATCACTGTCAAAGCTGAGGATTTTGATAATTTCTCATAATAGACTCCAGTATCTTGATATCAGTGTTTTCAAATTCAACCAGGAATTGGAATACTTGGATTTGTCCCACAACAAGTTGGTGAAAATTTCTTGCCACCCTACTGTGAACCTCAAGCACTTGGACCTGTCATTTAATGCATTTGATGCCCTGCCTATATGCAAAGAATTTGGCAATATGTCTCAACTAAAATTTCTGGGGTTGAGCACTACACACTTAGAAAAATCTACTGTGCTGCCAATTGCTCATTTGAATATCAGCAAGGTCTTGCTGGTCTTAGGAGAGCATTATGGGGACAAAGAAGATCCTGAGGGCCTTCAAAACTTTAACACTGAGAGTCTGCACATTGTGTTCCCAACAAGCAAAGAATTCAATTTTATTTTGGATGTGTCAGTCAGGACTGTAGCAAATCTGGAACTATCTAATATCAAATGTGTGCTAGAAGATAACGAATGTTCTTACTTCCTAAATATTCTGGCAAAACTTCAAACAAATCCAAAGTTATCAAGTCTTACTTTAAACAACATTGAAACAACTTGGAATTCTTTCATTAGGATCCTCCAGCTGGTTTGGCATACAACTGTATGGTATTTCTCAATTTCAAACGTGAAGCTACAGGGTCAACTGGACGTCAGAGATTTTGATTATTCTGGCACTTCCCTGAAGGCCTTGTCTATACACCAAGTTGTCAGCGATGTGTTCAATTTTCCACAAAGTGTTATCTATAAAATCTTTTCAAATATGAACATCAAAAATTTCACAGTGTCTGGTACACACATGATCCATATGCTTTGCCCATCCAAAATCAGCCCATTCCTGCATTTGGATTTTTCAAATAATCTCTTAACAGACACAGTTTTTGAAAATTGTGGGCACCTCACTGAGTTGGAGACACTTATTTTACAAATGAATCAATTAAAAGAACTTTCAAAAATAGCTGAAATGACTACATGGATGAAGTCTCTGCAACAATTGGATATTAGCCAGAATTCTGTAAGCTATGATGAAAAGAAAGGAGATTGCTCTTGGACTAAAAGTTTATTAAGTTTAAATATGTCTTCAAATATACTTACTGACACTATTTTCAGATGTTTACCTCCCAGGATCAAGGTACTTGATCTTCACAGCAATAAAATAAAGAGCATTCCTAAACAAGTCGTAAAACTGGAAGCTTTGCAAGAACTCAATGTTGCTTTCAATTCTTTAACCGACCTTCCTGGATGTGGCAGCTTTAGCAGCCTTTCTGTATTGATCATTGATCACAATTCAGTTTCCCACCCATCAGCTGATTTCTTCCAGAGCTGCCAGAAGATGAGGTCAATAAAAGCAGGAAACAATCCATTCCAGTGTACCTGTGAGCTAAGAGAATTTGTCAAAAATATAGAGCAAGTATCAAGTGAAGTGGTAGAGGGCTGGCCTGATTCTTATAAGTGTGACTACCCAGAAAGTGATAGAGGAACCCCACTAAAGGACTTTCACATGTCTGAATTATCCTGCAACGTAACACTGCTGATCGTCACCATCGGTGCCACCATGCTGGTGTTGACTGTGACTGTGACCTTCCTCTGCATCTACTTGGATCTGCCCTGGTATCTCAGGATGGTGTGCCAGTGGACCCAGACCCGGCGCAGGGCCAGGAACGTACCCTTAGAAGAACTCCAAAGAAATCTCCAGTTTCATGCATTTATTTCATATAGTGGGCACGATTCTTTCTGGGTGAAAAATGAATTATTACCAAACCTAGAGAAAGAAGGTATGCAGATTTGCCTTCATGAGAGAAACTTTGTTCCTGGCAAGAGCATTGTGGAAAATATCATCAACTGCATTGAGAAGAGTTACAAGTCCATCTTTGTTTTGTCTCCCAACTTTGTCCAGAGTGAGTGGTGCCATTATGAACTCTACTTTGCCCATCACAATCTGTTTCATGAAGGATATAATAACCTAATCCTGATCTTGCTGGAACCCATTCCACAGTACTCCATTCCTAGCAGCTATCACAAGCTCAAAAACCTCATGGCCAGGAGGACTTATTTGGAATGGCCCAAGGAAAAGAGCAAACATGGGCTTTTTTGGGCTAACCTAAGGGCAGCCATTAATATTAAGCTGACAGAGCAAGCCAAAAAATAGATTACACATCAAGCGAAAAATATTCCTCCTGTTGATGTTGCTGCTTTTGGAAGTTCCAACAATGACTTTATTTTGCATCAACACAAATGTAAACACAATTGTGAGTGTATGATGTAGGTAAAAATATGTACTTTCGGGCCCCAATTCACCATTTATATGTGGTATTAAAAATTAACGAATGATATAACTTTGATTTAAGCAGTTGATTTCTGACACATAAGGTATCCACTTGTTTCTTTGCTATAACTGAGTTCTGAATTTATCATGAAGTCAAGGGAAGCATCTATTTCTCTTCAGTGATGTGTGTTCCGGGGTATCATGGTCAATATTGGAAAATGCCATGACTTTTATGAGTATAGCTGGGTTTGTATAGCAGATTTCTGCAGCTTTTGATGCTTTCCTCAGTTCCATGGTGCATTCAACTCAACCTATTGATGGCTGCTCACTGATAATGCTGGAGACACTATGCCTGAAGGTTCCCCCCCAACCCCCGACCATCATGCCCACACAAAGGGCAGTCCAGAAGTGCTGGAAGTTGTCCTTGGAAACAGCCCTCAACCAATGTCAGAAAGAGCTGGGGGATAAATACCCCGACTTTCTCACCCATGTTTTAAGATAAATCTTGGGTATACTTTGCACTCTCCCTGAGTTCCCCAGTAAGATAAAATTCTGGTTGTCCACTGTCTTGATAAAGTATTCTCGATTGGCTTCCTTCCCATTTTTTTCTCACTTACTTATTCCTCTATGTGTATTCCATGGGATCACCTCTGTGATAAACTACTTGCCACTGAATATTTGTCTCAGGGTCTGCTTATGAGGGAGCCCATACCAAGAAAGTGTTCCACCTCAGTCCAGATGGAAATTCTGAGTCTGGTTTTCTGTGGCTGGAGATCTCACTGAGATTCTGGTTGTATGAACTAACATGCACAAGAGCCTTTGGTCTTTTGATTAGAAGGAAGAATATAGTTGATATATAGTGCTTCTATATATAGCATTTGTCTCTTTGGGGAACTATTAAAGTTGAGCATGAGCAGATGGGGCAGTGTAAGGAATGGATATATCTGATGCTTTTCATACCCATCAAACATCCTGTCAGTCTACCTTTTTACTCCAAGAGCCAGCTCTGGGCAGGTGTAGTCATGACAAGAACCTTGTCATGATTATACCATGTATCTTTCACTTTATGCCTCCCATGACTTCACTGATACCACTGCATGGGATGCTTGTAGAAGAAGCCTGTTCAACCATTCAGATACATGCACAAACCTGGAAGCACCAGGGATATCACTGTGGGATGGGAGGCATTATATACCTGCTCCTTTCTTCTATTCTTGGGTTAAAAAATGAGGTATAATCGATACCTTTTCTCAAACAATCCCCAGTGGCTTTGTGGTTTACTTCCCCACAGGGTAACCAGCTCAGTAACTTGCTTTTGCATTGACTTTCCATTCTTCCTTGGTCACTCTTCCCATTCCCCTCACTCTTGAGCCCTGAGATTACTTCCCCAAACAAGCAACCTTCCCTTAACTCAAGGAGTCTAGAAAAAAATAAAATAAAATAGAAAATAAAATAAAATAAAATAAATTAAAAAACAACAAACAACAAAAAGCCTACAAATGACCAGCACACAAAGCTGTCGTCTCAGTCTCTACTTTTTTGAGTGGGAAGGAGCCCAAATAACACATACATATACTATTAGCTTCTTGGCCTAAAGAACTTGTAGTCAATCAGGGAACACTACACATATCCAAATAACTAAAATAAAATCAATGAAACAAAGCTATAAAATGGAAGTTTAGAGGTTGCTTAAATTTAGTGAAAAAAAAATCTTCTTAGAAATGACGGGTTTTGTTTTGTCTTGTTTTGTTTTTTTTCCATTAGGTCTTGAAGGAAGACTTTAACTTTGAATTTTTCAATGTGTAACAATGAAGAATGAAAAGGCCATTCTGAACAGAAAGATAAAGAGAGCAAAGGCAGGAATACGCGGGCCTATTCTTGGACTGGTGTCCCAGTTTGACTGGACCATGAGGTTCATGAAAAACAACAGTAGGATAGGAGTGTGGAAAGTTATATTAAGACTATATTGTCAAGGATCTTGAAAGTCAAACCATGGAGTTAGAGCTTGGGGATATAGGAAAGTCATTATTTAAACTTCTTTGAAGCATAATAGTGGGAGGCAAATTCAAACCATGAAATGTATGCTAAAAATAGGAAAACTATTGTTCTGTAACGGAATTGCAAAAATTGTAAGAACTGGATTTTCCCATTTTCTCTAGGATGATTGCACTTTCTGTATTGAACTTCAAGACTTCATAACCAAGTTTCAACTACTCAGCAAGCAGTTGTGTATTCATTTTCAAGGTCTATTTTAACAAAGTCTATTTTAACAAGCTGGGTGTTGTTAAACTGAAATTTATTCCCACAGTTCTGGAGGCTGAAAGTCCAAAATCAAGGTGTTGGCAGGATTGGCTCCTTTTGAGAGGAGAGAGGAAAGGATCCATTTCTACTGGGGACAACCCAGTCTCTTTTCTTAACTCAGAGATGGTTATCTTCTCTCTGTCTCTTCACATCGTCTTCCCTCTATGCCTGTCTGTCTGTCTCTGTGTCCACAATTCCTTTTTTTTTCTTTATAAGGACACCAAGTACATTGGATTAGGGCCCACTCTAATGACCTCATTTTAACTAAGTACATCTCCCAACAACCTTATTTCCAAAGAAGGTCTAATTCTGAGGTTCTGGGGTTCAGGACTTCAACATACAAATTTTCGGAGACACAATTCAACTTGTTACACCCTGTAAATCCAAAAAAGAATTCCCTGAAAGAAACATAAAGTCACTTAGAGTTTATTTAACAAATCAAAACTTTTAGGCGTTAGATGAGTCCTATACATAAATAGCTGATCTCATAAGTGGTTTTAAGGACGCTGGAGGGAGGTTGAAATTGTATTGGTGGAGTCTCCCGCCAAAGAATTCAAAGTTGGAAGATGAAGAATTCAGGACAAAGTATAGATAAATATCAACAATAATAAGAGCGATTTCACAGATAAATGAGAGGAAGTATTACAGAATGGGTAAATATGCAAGCCCTGAATCAAGTCTG
The DNA here is from genome assembly GCF_002776525.5 of Piliocolobus tephrosceles. Classification (NCBI taxonomy): domain Eukaryota; kingdom Metazoa; phylum Chordata; class Mammalia; order Primates; family Cercopithecidae; genus Piliocolobus; species Piliocolobus tephrosceles. The sequence continues at coordinate 147,507,706 of NC_045436.1, forward strand.
GGTTTCAATTCTAGCTCCGTCATGTATTTGCGGATGATCTTGGACAAGTTACTTAAACGTTCTAAGCATAGATTTCATTATTTGTAAAATATAGTCTTAGAGTACGTAGCTAAGACCTTTAGATTTCCAGCTATAAATTAAAAGACTGGTCAAATATGTTCCCCAAACTACAGTGTTCACATAATGAGCTTTCCAAGTGGTACTGTTGAAGCCCTTTCTCTAGAACCTAGGTCGGAGGGAGCACACCCCACCCATCCTTCTTGAGAGTAAATGAAACTTGTAATATACCAAAACCTCTCCAAAATCCTCTTGTAATGTATAACTCCTCTCAGTCTCTCCAATCCCCTTCATTGACTAGAGATGGGTAGTTAGCAAAGGTCACAAAACCAGTTATCTAGTCTCACACCTCACTTGGGGACCTCCACCAAAATTGAGACTAACCTAGTTCCATTTTATCAGCCTGCTATACTAGCGAGACTGCAGTGGGATGGGCATTTCATATGGCAATAATAGGAGGGCAAAGTAATTTGGATATATATATATATATATATATCATTTGAAAATACTCATGCTCTTTGATCTGTCAGTTCTACTTTTAGGAATTTATCCTAAGAAAATAAGTTTAAATGTGAACAAATATTTATTTGTAAGTATGTTCACTGTAAGGTCATTAGCAACCATGGAAAATTTGAGACACTCCAAATTTCTAACAATGGAAGAATGTGTTTAATGACATATTGCACAACCATTTAACATAATGTATAAGATTAAGATGGTAATTTTTATGTTATGTCGTTTTCACTAAAATTTTTTTAAAAATGTATAGGGCCTGGTGTAGTGGCTCAGTGTCTGTAATCCCAGCAACTCAGGAGACTAAGGCAGGAGGATTGCTTGAGCCCAGGAGTTCGAGGCTGCAGTGACCTATGCTTATGTTACAACGTAAATAAAAAGCATAGGATACAAAAGTATATGTACACTATGATTTCAACTAGGTCAAAATATGCATAGAAAATGATCTAGATGAAATATAAAAAAACTATCACTGCTTGCCTACAACTGGTGTTTGTTTTTGTTTTTATACTTTTTGGCACCTAAAAAATTTACAACAAACAAATAAGGAAATGGGGCTTAGGAGACCAAAAATAGGTCTCTTCCAGTGGAACAGTAGAGAATAAAGGTTATAAAGTTGGGCTTTGTAAAGCGGCATGCTGGGATTAAATCCTGGCTCAATTCCTCTGTAGAAGAGAAAAGAGAGGGCACAAATCCTCTGTCCATAGATAAATTCCTTAACTCTTCCTAACCACCTTTTTCTCATCTGTAAAATGGGCATAATACTGGTACCTCTCTCATACGGTTGTTTTAGAAATCAGTGGTACAATGTATGTAACTGACTTATCTCAGGGTCGTGGCTATTCACTCTAGAGGTGGCAGACACAGTGGGGAGGAGGAGCTCTCAGATCTCCACCTGATTTGGCTTCTTCCACCTTCTTCTAGTGACTTTGGGTGGTTATGTATTCCTTCTCTGCTTTATTATTGTGGAGATATAAAATGAGAGTAATCAAAATACCTGTCTCATACTATTGTTATGAGGATTAAATGAGTTAATACAGATAATGTCTATAGAACAGTTCCTGGCATTAAGCAAAAGCTCAATAAATGTTAGAGTTATTATTATGTCATTATCATCATTCTTCTTGTCCTTATTATCTTATGCCACCAGATATGGAACTGGAGCTGAGGTGCTGATTATGTTTCATCTAGATTATCCTGGGCTTTCTAAGATGAAATAAAATCAGAAAAGAGACAAAAGTTACAGAAAAACTAGGAACAGCTCCATGTTAAACAAGCAAGTGAACAAATGAGGCAAACAAAACAACTAAAAATGGCAAATGGGGAAATAAGAAATTGGGAAGTAAACTGTTAGCAAATATCAGAGATAGAATTCATATATGTCAAGAACTAATAGAGTGAAATAGAAAAGCACTAAGATCTCCATTGATATGTGGGCAATAAGCATGGTCAGCTCAAAATACGATCCAGTTAGAAACAAACTCATGGAAAATTTCAGCCTCATTAATGCAGCCCAAGTGTCCCCAAGGTTTCTCATTTTTTGGGTTACCACTTCCTTTTCATTTTGAGTAAAATGACTCAAGTCCCCAACCCTTATGGTTACAGGAAAACAGTTCCTCCTGAGGATTTCAGAGAAGAGCTGGACTTCCTGGCTGACTCACATTCTCTCCTTCTGAACTGCTTCTTCTGGTAGCTCCCTGTCACTTTGGACCAGCTCGCACTGCCCTCCTTGACTGTTCCGGAACTGTGTGATGGACTTCATCCTACTAGGACCCAGTCGCTTCTTGAATTCCCCGAATAAACACCCACCCGTGTGAATGACAAGCCTTAATAAAAATTCATTATCAAAGTTAATCAATAAGGTCCCAAACAAGATTGAGAGCCAGGGGACAGAAGTACCACCAGTAATGATATAGTCACAGGCAGACCTACGAGTATGTTCATCTTTCCTCTAAGACAACTTGAAGTTACAGATACTTCTTAGAACTTAAAAAGTTTGATAGCCCCTTACCCAAAGAAATAGAAACAGAAAATATGTTAAAGAAATTTCTATGAAATTAGAACAAAATGACTAATTGCCAATGCAAGAGAAAAAATAAGTTAAAGCCTAAGTCTGGGAAATCCACATCCATCTAATAGGTATTCCAGAATCAGAAAAAGAGACGAGGTGAAGACATTATAAAAAAATAAATAAATAAAACAGAGAAATCCCACTGAAGGACATGAATCTCCTAAAAGTACTCAGCAAAACGAATAGTTCAAAGACCCAAACCGAAGCACTTTCTCTTGAAATTTTAGACCACTGGGGACAACAATAGTAAAAGCTTCCAGAGAGAGAGAAAGAAAAAAGAAAGCAGGTTACATACAAAGAATCGGAAATCAGAATGGTCATGTATCTCTCAGTACAATGCTAGAAGCTAGAAGATAATAGAACAATACCTTCAAAATTATATAGAAAAATCATTTGCAACTTATAACTATATATTCAGCAAAACAATCAATCAAATATGAGGCATGACATTCAAGTTCTGCCTCCAAATTAACCATCAGTGCATTTTCGGGAGACTACTGGATGATGAATTCCACTATAACAGATGAAAACCAAGAAAGAAGATGCTGTGCATTCCAAGAAACAAGGGATCTAATGCAGCAGAGAGGAGCAACGGCTTTCTAGGGGAGCAGCAACTCGAAGTCAGAGGATGTCAGCTCTGCAGAAATCTAATGCATACTGGAGCAAAATGACAGACAGTAGTTTGAGAGAGGTGATTGTTTATTTGATAAATTTCATTATATTTCATTTTTTGACTTGAGAGCTATTTGGGAATGTGACGAAAATTATCATAGACACATTGAAAACTGACAAAACAAAATACAAGGCAATTATTAACTACAAGAATACCAAAAAGTATAATCATAGATTGTAATCATAGTGTATAATGTAGCTTTTAGTGAGGCCCAATATTACGTAGGTCATAATAATGTAAACACTGAACATTAATTTAACCAAAAGTAAGAGTTCATATCTAAATCTCTGCCAAAATATTGCTCTTTTAAAAAGTAAACCATTGAGGCCTGGTGCAGCAGCTCGTGCCTGTATTCCCAGCACTTTGGGAGGCTGAGGCGGGTGGATCACCTAAGGACAAGAGTTCAAGACTAGCCTGGGCAACATGGTGAAACCCCGGCTGTACTAAAAATACAAAAATTAGCCAGGCATGGTGGTGCGCGCCTGTAATCCCAGCCACTTGGGAGGCTGAGGCATGAGAATTGCTTGAACCTGGGAGGCAAAGATCACATCATTGCACTCCAGCCTGGGTAGCAAAGCGAGACTCCAGCTCAAAAAAAAAAAAAAAAAAAAAAAACCAGAAAGAAAAAAGAAAAAAACACCATTGAGTTAGATAAATGCTTTCTTTTTAAAATCAGATATAAATGATACCAGCTGCTGTATTGTGCCGGTAAATGGTTAACAACAGATTCACAGAAAAAGAAAATGCTTTGACAAATTATTAACGTTTTCTTCATTACTTTTGTAAATCTAGAAAATTAACAAAACAATAACTAAAGTCCTAATTTATAGTGTTTGCCAATTTTATGGTGTAAATATTCCTACCTTGGTTGATTTCAAAGCACCAACATGACATCACTGAAAGTGGAATTGGCAAGAGAAGTGCAGTATACCATTCATTGTAAAGTGTTTCCACCATACAGATACGGTAGACATAAATAGCTCCCAGAACATAATGATAGTAAATATACAGTCAAATAATTAGAAAGTGATGAGTTCTGAGTATTTACTACTTTTGTTTTAAATATAGCTTTATTTATTTATTTATTTATTTATTTATATATTTTAGAGATGGAGTCTTGCTATGTCACCTGTGCTGCAGTGCAGTGGCACAATCATAGCTCACTGTAACCTCAAACTCCTGGGCTCCAGAGATCCTCTTGCCTCACCCTCCCAAGTAGCTAGGAATATGCGCATGCCACTACACATGGCTCATTAAAAAATTTTTTTGTAGAGATGGGGTCTTGCTATCTTGCCCAGGCTGGCATTGAACTCCTGGCTTCAAAGGATCCTCCTGCCTTAGCCTCCCAAAGTACTGAGATTACACACATGAGTCACTGCACTTGACCCTAAATATAGTTTATTTAAATGCAGGTATATATAATTTCATTTTTAATAATGATTTTTAACAACTGACTCACAAAATTCTTGAAAATTAAAAATTGGCTCTTATGAGCTGGTATAAGCTGGCTCTAGCGGAGCCCTGGATGTATTGAAGTATATCTTAGTAAGCATGATTCAGTGTATAATTTTTCATATTCAGTGCAAGCATCAGTGGCATGTGGCTTGGATGCAAACGAGGAGGTCCAGGGGAATTCCTCGTGCTGACATGTCTTTTTGGATATTTGTTACATGATTGAGTCTTGGAATTCTGCCTAAGAGCAACGCTAAGCAACTAATTAACAAACTTATAATAATACCTAGACCTGGAAGAGAAATCCAGACTTTCCTCTTTTTCTCTGTACTCTTTTCTCTTTACCGCTCCCTTGTTTAGCCTTGTATTTTATTTTCTCCTTTCCTTTTCTCTCCATTTCTCTCCGGTTCTTTGCCTTCCATCCCAATTTTCTCTATTTGTGTCTCCCCTGTTCTTTCTCTTTTTTGCTTTCTCCTTTTGATCCTCTCCTTCTGGTGCTTTTCTCTTCCATTTCTCTCTTGTTCTCTTTAAATTTTCTTTAATATTTATTTGTCCTCCTTTTCTCCCCCATGACACCTCTAACAGATACCCATATTCCTTCCTAAAGCCTTTGGGAGAATTTCTGAGGACGCGGGTTCTGAGTGATGGCTCTTACAACAGGACGATTCCCAGAGTGAGCGGGTTAGTTCAGCAGGAAAGTGGGAGCGGGAGTCAGGGGGTAGCACACGGGGACATGAGAGAGGAGAAATATCAATATTTGGTGTCATTAGGAAAAGTTTTTTGGGTGCATTAGAGTTCAAGTTTGTAGGACTGTCATTTATTAACCTAAGGCTCTAGTCCTGTTTGTCCATTATGGTAGCCACTAGTCGTGTATGGCTATTGAATGCTTGAAATGTGACAAGCCTGAATTGAAATGTGCTGTAGGTGTAAAACACACACCAAATTTCAAAGACATTGTATAAAAAAAAGTCAAGTATCTTGCTAGTAATTTTTTATAGTGAGTACTTGTGAAATATTTTAATGTGGTGAATTACATAAAATATATTGTTAAAATTAATTTCACCTTTTTTTGTCTTTTTAGTGTGGTTACCAAATCTCTCCAAGGTCTTTCAGGTGCCTAGCACATACCTAGGATCATTTTATTTTATTCTTTTACTTTTCTTTTTTTTTTTTTTTTTGAGACGGAGCTTTGCTCATGTTGCCTAGGCTGGAGTGCAGTGGTGTGATCTCGGTTCACTGCAACCTCCGCCTCCCAGCTTCAAGCAGTTCTGCTGCCTCAGCTTCCCGGGTAGCTGGGATTACAGACGCGTGCCACCATGACCGGCTAATTTTTTGTATTTTCAGTAGAGATAGGGTTTCACCATGTTGGTCAGGCTGGTCTCAAACTCCTGACCTCAGGTGATCCACCCACCTTGGTCTCCAAAGTGCTGGGATTATAGGCGTGAGCCACTGTGCCGGGCCAGGATCATTTTATTTGTTTGAACTAAAATGTTCTTCCCTCCATATACTCAAATGTAGTAAACGAATGATTTAAATTTTCTAACCATGGGAGACTCTTACTACTTTTCATTTGTTTTTCAGAAATAGGATTCAGAAAAAAAAAAAAAAAAAAAGTTGTCACTATTTTCATTTACTGATACCAGTAATTAAAGTAAAGGAACTTTCCCCAACTAACACTTGCTCCACACTAGACCCTGAGCCACCTACAGTGCCCTTAGGGAGAATGCAAGCCCAGGCCCTTCCTTCTACACAGCAGCAGCTCTAGGTCATGTGACTTTCCTACCTGCCTGGATCAGGGCCAAGGCCCTCTTAAAGGCAAGAACTATAAAAATAGGCCGGGTGTGGTGGCTCATGCCTGTAATCCCAGGACTTTGGGAGGCCGAGGTGGGTGGATCACCTGAGGTCAGGAGGTCAAGACCAGCCTGGCCAACATGGCAAAACCGTGTCTCTACTAAAAATACAAAATTTAGTCGAGCATGGTGGTGCATGCCTGTAAGCCTGGCTACTTGGGAGGCTGAGGCAGGAGAATCGCTTGAACCCAGGAGGAGAAGGTTGCAGTGAGCTGAGATCATGCCACCGCACTCCAGCCTGCGTGACAGAGCAAGCCTCTGTCTCAAAATAATAATAAAAATAAAATAAGCTAGCCACCTGTAAGGTGGTCATGAATCCTCCGCCCAACAGTGACACTCCATCTTGCATAGTGAGGCAAAGATCTGAACAGATTTCCCATCGTGGGGGAGGTATTCTCAGAGCGAGCCTCAGCCCTGACTGTAAACCATGAGCCTGGGAAAAGGCTGTAGGAAGACACATGCAGAAGCAAAGGCAGCGATAAAGAGAAGTGGGGAATAGATTGAGGAAGAGTCAAAGAGAATTCAAGTCACAGCTAAAGTGGAGAGCAGCCCAACAAGACAGCCTGACCACCACGGCTGCTCTGGGAGTCCCCAGAAGCCACTGCTCCAGGTCTCTACAGGGCTGGGCTGTGCTGCTGTATTTCCTTACAGCCTCTAGTGTCTTTAAAATCAACCTCCATCCCCTTGTGGTAACCCAGGGCTCTCTGTTCATTGCAACTTACGTGAAAGCAGACTCATAGAAGACCCACCTCTGGAATCAGAAGAAGACATAGGAGGGAAATGTGTGTGTGTGTTTGTGTTTGTGTGTGTGTGTGTGAGTGTGCACATGCATGTGTATAGGGGTGGGGGAAGTTTTTTTTTAAAGGAATAAAAATATTACATCTCAAAGTTATCAGCACATATGGTTCTGAGCATACTATTCTTGGTTGCTAGTTGTGAATAAGGATTTAAACGTTTTAGAAATCTCAGGTGAAGGCAGAGAGAGTATTACATAACCTCTTGGGCACCTGGAGTCGTGAAAAAATTGTGGACTTTGGAACCAGACTTACTTAGTTTTGAATCTTGGCTCCCTCCTCTGTTGGATGATGACCTTGTAGAAGTTTTTTGTTCTCTCTCAACCAGTTTCTTCATCTGACGAATGGGAATAAAGTATATGTTCTATGTAGTTTGTGATGATGGTTAGCCCATATCTTGTGTGCAATACTATCTACACTTACGAAGTAAATGCAAGCTTAATGATGATGATTAGATGACACAGACAACAACTCCTTACTTGCCTCAAGTTGTTTTTGGTAAACAAATGTAAAAACACTTAAAGAAAACTTCTCCATTTACTGACAATAAAGTATTCAAACATGTCCATCTCTGGGAAAAGGAAGAATATGTCTTTGGACAACAAAAACCCCAAGTGATTATTTTTCCTTGAGAGGGCAATATACAATGTGAGTGTGCTGAGCATAGTAGCTTGAGAATTTCTGAAATGAAAAAGATTTTAGAGCTTAGTTCATCCAACAAGCTGGGAATACCCTCTCCAACATTCCTGATGGGTGTACAGCCAGCACCTGTCTTCCTACGTCTGTGTAATACAGACATGTTTGTATATGTTTAGGTGAGCAGCAGAGCTGGTTTTGTTTTGCTGTTTTTTTACATTTATTTATATATATATTTTTTTACATTTATTTATATTTTGTGTGATTTCCCCCTACAATACATGTGGAAATACATGGACTACATTTTAAATTTAGAAACCCCAACATGGTAGTCAAAAAAATGTATTTTAAGGCGGGGCACAGTGGCTCACGCCTGTAATCCCAGCACTTTGGGAGGCCGAGACGGGCAGATCACGAGGTCAGGAGATCAAGACCATCCTGGCCAACACTGTGAAACCCCGTCTCTACTAAAAATACAAAAAAAAAAATTAGCTGGGCGTAGTGGTGAGCGCCTATAGTCCCAGCTACTTGGGAGGCTGAGGCAGGAGAATGGCGTGAATCTGGGAGGTGGAGCTTGCAGTGAGCCGAGATCGCGCCACTGCACTCCAGCCTGGGCGACTGAGCGAGACTCTGTCTCAAAAAAAGAAAAAAAAATGTATTTTAAGAACCCACGCACTCCCCAATTTTCTACAACATAAATCTATTATAATCATTCATGTTTAAATTGATCATTCCTCCTGCAAACAAATCCATTTGGAAATTTTCTTCTTTACTCGTGATCTCCAGCAGTCACCTAAATCTTAAGTCAAGTATGAAAAAAACCTCAAAAATGTTGCTTTAAAAATTGATCTGTACTTTGCAATCTACATTTTTTAAAATACCATGCTTGTTTTATCACTTCACTTCACGACAAGACCTCTAGATCAGAGGTCTCCAATCTTTTTGGCACCAGGACCACTTTCATGGAAGACAGTTTTTCCACAGACCAGGTTTGGAGATGGGGGAGAGATGGTTTCAGGATGACTCAAGCACATTACATTTATTGTGCACTTTATTTCTGTTACTATGACATTGTAATATATAATGAAATAATTATACAACTCACCATAATGTAGAATCAGTGGAAGCCCTGAGCCTGTTTTCCTGCAACTAGATGGTCCCATCTGATGTGATGGGAGGCAGTGACAGCTCATCAGACATTAGATTCTCATAAGGAGCACACAACCTAGATCCCTCCCATATGCAGCTCACTGTAGGGTTCACACTCCTATGAGAATCTAATGCTGCCGCCGATATGACAAGAAGTGGAGCTCAGGTGGTAATGCAAGTGATGGGGAGTGACTGTAAATACAGAAGAAACTTCATTTGCTTACCCACCACTCACCTCCTGCTGTGTCGCTCGGTTCCTAACAGGCCATGAACTGGTACCTGTCTGTGGCCCAGGGGTTGAGGACCCCTGCTCTAGATAACTCCTTCCCACCCTCTCCTGCCTGATTGCTGAAATTATGGAGTCACCATTCCTACTTCTGCCCATCATCACATGACTGCCCTACCCAACTGATGAAAGGCATAACTGACCTGCACCTTGAAGAAAAGCATTGTCAAAGTGCTCTAAGATGCTGTGGAAAACCAGTATGGTGGTTCTGCAAAAAATTAAACAGAATGGTCATATGATCCATGAATTCCACTTCTAGGTATAGACTCAAAAGAATGTTAAGCACCAACTTAAATAGGTATTTGTGCACCACGTTCATAGCAGCATTATTCACAAGAGCCAAAAGGTGAAAACCACCCAAATGTCCGTTGATGGATGAATGAATGAACAAAATGTGGGACATACATACAACAGAATAGTATTCAGCCTTAAAAAAGGAAGGAAGGATTCTATTATTCTGCGTAATAATAATAGAAATGATATGGATGAACATTGAAGACATTATGCTCAGTGAAATAAGCCAGTCACAAAAAACCAAATATGGTGTAATTCCACAGACATGAGGTACCTACAGTAGTCAAATTCACACAGACAGAAAGTAGAATTATAGTTTCCAGGGTCTGAGGGAAGGGGAAAATGGGAAATTACTGTTTAATGGGTATAGAATTTCAGTTTGGGATGATGAAAAAGTTCTGGAGATGGGCAGTGGTAGTAGTTGCACAACAGTGTGAATGTACTTAATTAATGCCACTAAATTGTACATTTAAAAATGCTTAAGCTCGGCCAGGTGCGCTGGCTCACGCCTGTAATCCCAGCACTTTGGGAGGCCGAGACGGGCGGATCACGAGGTCAGGAGATCGAGACCATCCTGGCTTACACGGTGAAACCCCGTCTCTACTAAAAATCACGAAAAACTAGCCGGGTGAGGTGGCGGGCACCTGTAGTCCCAGCTACTCGGGAGGCTGAGACAGGAGAATGGCGTAAACCCGGGAGGCGGAGCTTGCAGTGAGCAGAGATCCGGCCACTGCACTCCAGCCTGGGTGACAAAGCGAGACTCCGTCTCAAAAAAATAAAAATAAATAAAAATTTTTAAAAAGCTTGAGGTAGCGCGCGGTGGCTCACACTGTAATCCTAGCATTTTGGAGGCCGAAACAGGCAATCACTTGAGCTCAGGAGTTCCAGATCAGCCTGGGCAACATGGCAAAACCCCGTCTCTACAAAAAATACAAAAAACTTAGCCAGGCCAGTTGGCTAGCGCCTGTAGTCCCAGCCATTTGTGTGGCAAAGTGAGACCCTATCTCAAAAAAAAGGTAAAAAATAAAAATGGAAAGATGGTGAACATGGTAACTTTTATGTTATATGTATTTTACCAAAATTTTTAAAAGCGCTAAGATTATAATGAATATATATAACATGCAATACCACTAGCATGCAGAAGAGGGCGGATGGGATTTAAGCTTTACAGAAAAACTTGATTCAATTCGCTCCTGCAGCCAATTCTGACCGTGTCATCGAGTCATCCACACACCTGCAGCTCTGCTGAGACAGTGCAAACCCCGGGGTAAGAACCTTAGCTTTGTTTGTTGTAACTCTCATTAAAAAGATACAAGGGCTACATGGGTCTTTTTTAAAGAGGAGATAATTTGAGCTAATATTGAGGGGAGGGAAGTAGGGTTATTTAGATTTTTAGTATTTACTATTTTGTGTAGATTAATGATGAGTGACCTTGGGGCTACTAATCTGAGGAATTTGTTGCAGATACTTGAGAGCGTGGGTTTCTTTTCACTGATTGTGGATCAAACCTGGTCAGCCCTTCTATTCAGATTGAACGGTCCCACGCATTGTGGCAAGTTTTCTCTAGCCCTTATTTCCCCATAATGTATGTTCACCTCTGCTGGGTGAAACCTTTGGCTATTTAAGGCATATTTGTTGCTCCTTTACCCCGTTGAAAAGTTCTGCATTTGTGTTACCTGTTTAAAAGTAGGGGCAGATCTGATGGATCTTGTACATTGCAGTTCTTATTCTGTTTCCTTCAGAAGTGGACAAAGAGGGCCATATGTGGTTGCTATAAAGAAGAGGATGGTTAACCTGTGAGCATTTGATTTCTTAATGAGCTTTCTCCCAGACCACCTACATTGAGCTATTAGGAATAGCATGCACTTCGAGTTTTATTTCAATTCTTGTGAACTTATAACTTTCCTAAGAATATATACACGTGTAGGCAAAGTCTCTCGAACTTTGCGGCACCTAGCAGAGTGTCCCACAGCAGCTGCATGAAGCTTCAGAGAGAGGGGCATGGGGTGAGAAACGAGGAAGTGGCCGCCATGGCAGCTGGTCAGATCAATGGATTCAACCTCAGTGATTCGGTCCTTAGGATATGATTACATCCTAAGCTACCTCATTTCAAGGTTTAAGGTGCCTTCCACTTGGGTTTAGCTACCATCCAGAAGGAAACAAACAGGTCTGGGTTCAAATCTCTGCTTCTTCAATTGGCCATCTTGGGCAAGTTACTTTACCTCTGGGCTTTAGCTCCTCCATCTGTAAAATATGAATAATAATGGCCGCCATTTTGTTGAGTTGTTGAGGGATTAAACAAGATAATGGACAGAAAACACTTAGCTCCATGTCAGATACATAGGCAATACTAAAAAGAAGTCATTCTTACTCTTATGTTGCAAAGATCATTCAACATTCAATAGGTTCTTAATCTCTTTTCTATTTCTTTATATCATTGGGAAAAGAGAAATTAGATGATTAAATATTCTTTGGTAAAACACTAGTTGTCATTTGATGATGTCTTTTGACTTGGGCTTTTAAATTATAAGGTATTAAAGATGTGTTAAGGAAGGTCATTCCCTCTTTTTTACTTCCTTTTAACATAGTAGTAGGGATATGATATTAACATATATATACTATTGATAGAATACATCACCAACATGATGAAACCCCATCTCTACTACAAATACAAAAATTAGCCGGGCGTGATGGCAGGTGCATGTAATCCCAGCTACTCAGGAGGCTGGGGCAGGAGAATCGCTTGAACCTGGGAGGTGGAGTTTGCAATAAGCTGAGATCACGCCACTTTACTGCAGCCTGGGCAACAGAGTGAGACTTCATCTCAAAAAAAAAAAAAAAATGTTTACGTCCTACTTTTAAAATTGCTTTAATGAGGCCAGACACAGTGGCTCACACCTCTAATCCCACCCCTTTGGGAGGCTGAGGTGGGAAGACTGCTGGAGGCCAGGAGTTGAAGACCAGCCTTGGCAACATAGTGAGACCCTGTCTCTATATAAATGTTGTTTTTATAAAATGTCATAATGCGTAAGTATTGCCTGAGAGATAGGACCTTTATTATTATTATTATTACATTAAGAGAAGTTAAAAAAGAGTTAGTTCCTCTCCCATTACAGTCCCAGATAAGACTGTGGTATTGGGCAGGAGGAAGAAGTGGTTAAGAGAAACTCTGACTTCTCAGCCCAGAGAGTTCCAGCTAAAGCAACTGGGTTAGATTCTGCTGCATTCTTAAGGGGCCATGGCTGTAAGACCTAGAAGCTTAAAGTCAATTGCTACAAATTAAGCACTCTATGAGATGATAACATTAAAAGCACCTTTGTCAACCTAATGATTATAACCGCCAAGGTCCTATCAAGCCATAATAGAGCCTGAGGCAAAAGAAACAATCAGTAATACTGATCCTGTCTTTATGACAAATGTCGATATTTTGTTCAACATCAATTTTGGCATTAATTTTCGTTTTTTTTTTTTTTTTTTCTTTTTTTTCTTTGAGACGGAGTCTCGCTCTGTCGCCCAGGCTGGAGTGCAGTGGCCGGATCTCAGCTCACTACAAGCTCCGCCTCCCGGGTTTACCCCATTCTCCTGCCTCAGCCTCCCGAGTAGCTGGGACTATAGGCGCCCGCCACCTCGCCCGGCTACTTTTTTTGTATTTTTTAGTAGAGACGGGGTTTCACCGTGTTTGTCTCAAGCCTGTAATCCCAGCACTTTGGGAGGCCGAGACGGGCGGATCACGAGGTCAGGAGATCGTTTTTAAAAATATTTCATGTAAACATTATCTTGATTCCTGAGTTCCTTGGGATCCCCTTAACATTTATGCCTTCCTCGCTTCTCCCAAGTCTTGACCTGATAACTACCACCATTTATTAAGTGTGATATGCTAGGCATGGTACTAAGTTATTTATATACATTGTCTTATGCCTCTTCACAAGCTCCATTTTACAGATGATAAAACCAAACCTTTCAGAAATTAAATAAATGGTTCAAGTTACATAGCTAATGAATGGTGAACACTGGACTTGAACACAGATCCATCAATCCCTAAAACCAAACTCATTCTTTTTTTTTTTTTTTTTTCTGAGACTGAGTCTTACTCTGTTGCCCAAGCTGGAGTGCAGTGGTGGCATCTCAGCTCACTGCAACCTCCTCCACCTCCTGGGTTCAAGCGATTCTCCTGCCTCAGCCTCCCTAGTAGCTGGGACTACAGGTGCGTGCCACCACGCCCAGCTAATTTTTTTTTGTTTTTTTAGTAGAGACAGAGTTTCACCATGTTAGCCAGGATGGTCTTGATCTCCTCACTTCGTGATCCACCTGCCTTGGCCTCTCAAAGTGCTGGGATTACAGGCCTGAGCCACTGCGCCCGGCCCACCAAACTCATTCTTTAACCATCACGCCCTGCACTGTATCAGGAATTCACAACATAAATTCATTCATTCAACACACATTTATGAGAGCATACTATGCATCATGTTGTGCTAAGGATTAAAATGTTGAAATTCATACATACAAGGATTCATTCATTCGTATGTGCATTCAACAAGTAGTTAATGAGCTGGCACCACGTGTCAAGCACTATTCTATGTGCTGAGGATACAGAAGTGAACAAGACAGACAGCTATCATGGGAATGAATGGAGAGGGGACAGTTGATAAACAAATGAATGAAAGTTTATTTACTAAGAGGTCATTCCGAAGAGATCATGAATTCATGGAAAACTATTTTCTGCTTCTAGTGGCATGGAAATCAAGATATTCTGAAATTTAATGTATAGTTTTAAGAAAACTGAAAGAAAATATAAAGTTTATCATTTATACATTAGATACTATGAACACAATAATTTGAGTAGTAGTTACACTTCCAGGCCACAGTTATAAACTGATTTTCTGTTAGAAATATTTAAAAGTAGATGTAGAAAACTTACTCTTAAATATATAACAGTTAAAAAATCCAGCAGGAACTAAGTTAATTAAATAGAATATTCACCCGTTTTTTTCTGATAATTATACTGTGTTATGTTTATATATTAATGCAGTGTAATATTTTAGTATATATTACACTCTAGGGAGTCACTGAAATGCCAGCAAAGAAAAATATGGCCAGAGGCATCTAAGTCATTTGACCATGTTTTTAAAAGTTGATGTTTTGAGAAATCATCTAAATGTGGTGACCTTACCAAAATTGTTGCTTTTTCTCCAAGATGTTTGAGAACACACCAGCAGAGTTTGCAAAATATAAAAATTATGTGATCAATGTGGATAATTAATATTTTTACAAAAGAATTCTCCAAGTTTATGATGTAAAGGAGTTCACACAAAGAAACTATGATCATATGTGTTCCCAAGATTAGAGGTAAGATGCTCTCTTTCCTTTACTAGTATCAGCCGCTAATGGAAAACTTGGGAGCAGCCCTCCCACTCCCTGCTCTCCAGAGGTTTTCTGAAATTTCTTTACTTCAAGAAAACACCAGACTTGGGAAGGTTCTAGAGAAGAGAAATACAGATGAGAGAGAGGCAACATTCTAAGTGGCCGTATGTTTTGGTTCTGCCCCACCTTTGTTATCTCGCCATGTTTGTGTGCATTCCTGTGGGTGGGTGTGCCCACTGCCTCCCCCACCTCCCTTCCAGCCTCTCAGAATGATGGGAGCATGACACTCACAGAGAAGTCTCTCTACCCCATCCTCTTTCTGTTGAGCATGTCTTTTGCTCCCTCTGCTTGTCTATGGGAGTGGCCTGTCTGAGGGAGGTTGAGGGTCAGTGTGTAACAGATACATACAAATGGAAGCAGAAAAACTCCAACACTACTTATCACCTGCCCTTGGTACCTTCAGAGTGCCTGGGGTGGGGACATGTGTAGTTAAATTGTTTACTAATTTGAGATTAGAATCTAACCACTTCTCTCCACTTGCACTGATACATTCTCTCTGGCACAAGTTGCTCTATAGTGTCCCAAGGAGTCTTCCCTGCCAGCCTTGTGGCTCCCAGTCATTACCACCCAACAAACAGAGGAATCTTTTTATTTATTTATTTATTTATTTATTTATTTATTTATTTATTTATTTATTTATTATACTTTAAGTTCTGGGGTACATGTGCAGAATGTGCAGGTTTGCTACATAGGTATACACATGCCATGGCGATTTGCTGCACCCATCAAACCGTCATCTACATTAGGTATTTCTCCTAATGCTATCCTTCCCCTACGTCCCCCATCCCCCGACAGGCCCCAGTGTGTGATGTTCCCCTCCCTGTGTCAATGTGTTCTCATTGTTCAGCTCCTAGTTATGAGTGAGAACATTTGGTGTTTGGTTTTCTGTTCTTGTGATAGTTTGCTGAGAATGATGGTTTCTACATTCATCCATGTCCCTGCAAAGGACATGAACTCATTCTTTTTTATGGCTCTGTAGTATTCCATGGTGTATATGTGCCATATTTTCTTTATCCAGTCTATCATTGATGGGCATTTGGGTTGGTTCCAAGTATTTGCTGTTGTGAATAGTGCTGCAATAAACATGGGTGTGCATGTGTCTTTATTGTAGAATGATTTATAATCCTTTGGGTATATACCCAGTAATGGGATTGCTGGGTCAAATGGTATTTCGAGTTCTAGATCCTTGAGGAATCGCCACACTGTCTTCCACAATGGTTGAACTAATTTACACTCCCACCAACAGTGTAAAAGCGTTCCTATTTCTCCACACCCTCTCCAGCATCTGTTGTCTCCTGACTTTTTAAAGATCGCCATTCCAACAGGCATGAGATGGTATCTCATTGTGGTTTTGATTTGCATTTCTCTAATGACCAGTGATTATGAGTTTTTTTTCATATGTTTGTTGGCTACATAAATGTCATCTTTTGGGAAGTGTCTGTTCATATCCTTCACCCACTTTTTGATAGGGTTGCTTTTTCTTGTAAATTTTTTTAAGTTCTTTGTAGATTCTGGGTATTAGCCGTTTGTCACATGGATAGATTGCACAAATTTTCTCCCATTCTGTAGGTTGCCTCAAACAGAGGAATCTTTAAAATGTATGCCAGAACTTGCCGCTCCTGGACTCTAAATCTTCTGCTGGTTTCTTATTTCAGTCAGAGGAAAATTGCCAAGTTCTTACAAGATCTGACCTTCTTTCTGATTTCCTCCCCTAACTCCATTCCAGGCCTTCCTCACATTTTCCGAGCACATCAGGATCTTTAAATTTGTGCTTGCTGTTCTCTCTCCAAAATACTCTTTCCCTAGACAACAAGTGGCTTGCTTCTTCACCTGCTTTAGATCTCTGTATGAATGTCACTATCAGGGAGGCCTTTTTTGATCATTCTATACAAAAAAATCACTCCCCAGTCTCTTTCTGTTTCCCTTATCGTAGTTATTTTTCCTTCAAGTCAATATCACTGCCTGATATTGGTCCCCACCCAAATCTCATCTTGAACTGTAGCTCCCATGATTCCCACATGTTGTGGGAGGGACCTGGTGGGAAGTAATTGAATCATAGGGGCAGGTCTTTCCCATGCTCTCATGATAGTGAATAAGTCTCACAAGATCTCGTGGTTTTATAAAGGGGAGTTTCCCTGCACACGCTCTCTTGCCTGCTGCCACATAAGACAAGAGCTTACTCCTCATTTGCCTTCCACCCTGATTGTGAGGCCTCCCCAGGCATGTGGAATTGTGAGTCATAACATATAAATGTATTGTGTTGTTTGCAGTCTCTCTTTTCTTACCCTCTCTCTAGAATGTAAGCTGTGTAAAAACAGAAATCTGTTCTTTTCACTGCTACTTCCCCAGTGCCTAGAAAAGGCAGAATAGGTACCTAATAAATATCTTGATTAATGAATATTATAAAATCTTAGTACTCCAACTACCTCTGTTCTATGTCTAATCAAACCACGTGAAGCTTAACATGTCTCCCAAAGTCCTCAGAATTCTATATCCTTCAGTTTCCTTATCTATCAAGTGGGAGTAATAGTACTTCCCTCACAGAGTATGGTGATAAATAAATAATATACACGAAGCAATTAGTATGTATCTTGACACATTGAAATCTAACCCGGAAGTTTTGATTCTATGCCATAGCAGAATTCAACAGATGAATATCAAGACCTTTGAATTCGACAAGAAGTTAAGGCATTTACAGTTGTCTAATAACAGACTGAAGATTGTAGCTTGGTATTCACTGGCAGGTCTCAGACATTTAGATCTTTCTTTTAATGACTTTGACACCATGCCTATCTGTGAGGAAGCCGGCAACATGTCACACCTGGAAATTGTTTTGCAACATTAATACTATTATTTGGCAGTGATCCAGATTGCTTTGGCCACTAACCTGAAGACATATAGAGGCAGAAGGACAGGAATCATTCTATTTGTTTCCTGTTTTGAAACTTCCATCTGTATAGGTAAGTGTAGAAAGTCCAATATTAGCTCCAGGGGCTTTCTATATCCACAAATAAAAAAATTGAGGGGTAACTCCTTGATATCAAGTCAAAGGTTCACAGTGTCTGGTAAGAAAACAAATTACTTTCAATTTTCTTGAAATCTTCAGGCTATCAAAAGGAGATGTGAGAGAGGGTGTTGAGTCTGACCTGACAATGCGGTTCTTAAACCGAAGGGCCATTATGCTTCTCCTCTCTGAGAATCCTGACTTGCCTCAACAACGGAGATATGGCACAGTAGCCAGCTTGGAGACTTCTCAGCCAATGCTCTGAGATCAAGTCAAAGACCCAACATACAGGTTGGGACCCTATTCCAACCTCTTGATGAATATAGTCAGATGTTGGCATTTTTTTTTCACAAGTAAAAGTCCTACAGGATTTAACCAAATAAAAACCTAACATTATATACTGTCTTTTTAGGGTTTTGAGCTCATCTTCATCATTCATATGAGGAAATCAGTGGTAAAATCCTTGGAAATACAATGAGACTCATCAGAAACATTTACATATTTTGTAGTATTGTTATGACAGTAGAGGGCGAGGCTCCAGAACTGCCAGAAGAAAGGGAACTGATGACCAACTGCTCCAACATGTCTCTAAGAAAGGTTCCCGCAGACTTGACCCCAGCCACAACCACACTGGATTTATCCTATAACCTCCTTTTTCAACTCCAGAGTTCAGATTTTCATTCTGTCTCCAAACTGAAAGTTTTGATTCTATGCCATAACAGAATTCAACAGCTGAATCTCAAAACCTTTGAATTCAACAAGGAGTTAAGATATTTAGATTTGTCTAATAACAGACTGAAGAGTGTAACTTGGTATTTACTGGCAGGTCTCAGGTATTTAGATCTTTCTTTTAATGACTTTGATACCATGCCTATCTGTGAGGAAGCTGGCAACATGTCACACCTGGAAATCCTAGGTTTGAGTGGGGCAAAAATACAAAAATCAGATTTCCAGAAAATTGCTCATCTGCATCTAAATACTGTCTTCTTAGGATTCAGAACTCTTTCTCATTATGAAGAAGGTAGCCTGCCCATCTTAAACACGACAAAACTGCACATTGTTTTACCAATGGACACAAATTTCTGGGTTCTTTTGCGTGATGGAATCAAGACTTCAAAAATATTAGAAATGACAAATATAGATGGCAAAAGCCAATTTGTAAGTTATGAAGTGCAACAAAATCTTAGTTTAGAAAATGCTAAGACATCAGTTCTATTACTTAATAAAGTTGATTTACTCTGGGATGACCTTTTCCATATCTTACAATTTGTTTGGCATACATCAGTGGAACACTTTCAGATCCAAAATGTGACTTTTGGTGGTAAGGCTTATCTAGACCACAATTCATTTGACTACTCAAATACTGTAATGAGAACTATAAAATTGGAGCATGTACATTTCAGAGTGTTTTACATTCAACAGGATAAAACCTATTTGCTTTTGACCAAAATGGACATAGAAAACCTGACAATATCAAATGCACAAATGCCACACATGCTTTTCCCTAATTATCCTACAAAATTCCAATATTTGAATTTTGCCAATAATATCTTAACAGACGAGTTGTTTAAAAGAACTATCCAACTGCCTCACTTGAAAACTCTCATTTTGAATAGCAATAAACTGGAGACACTTTCTTTAGTGAGTTGCTTTGCTAACAACACACCCTTGGAACACTTGGATCTGAGTCAAAATCTATTACAACATAAAAATGATGAAAATTGCTCATGGCCAGAAACTGTGGTCAACATGAATCTGTCATACAATAAATTGTCTGATTCTGTCTTCAGGTGCTTGCCCAAAGGTATTCAAATACTTGACCTAAATAATAACCAAATCCAAACTGTACCTAAAGAGACTATTCATCTGATGGCCTTACGAGAGCTAAATGTTGCTTTTAATTTCCTAACTGATCTCCCTGGGTGTAGTCATTTCAGTAGACTTTCAATTCTGAACGTTGAAATGAACTTAATTCTCAGCCCATCTCTGGATTTTGTTCAGAGCTGCCAGGAAGTTAAGACTCTAAATGCGGGAAGAAATCCATTCCAGTGTACCTGTGAATTAAAAAATTTCATTCAGCTTGAAACATATTCAGAGGTCATGATGGTTGGATGGTCAGATTCATACACCTGTGAATACCCTTTAAATCTAAGGGGCACTCGGTTAAAAGACGTTCATCTCCCTGAAGTATCTTGCAACACAGCTCTGTTGATTGTCACCATTGTGGTTATCATGCTAGTTGTGGGGTTGGCTGTGGCCTTCTGCTGTCTCCACTTTGATCTGCCCTGGTATTTCAGGATGCTAGGTCAATGCACACAAACATGGCACAGGGTTAGGAAGACAACTCAAGAACAACTCAAGAGAAATGTCCGATTCCACGCATTTATTTCATACAGTGAACATGATTCTCTGTGGGTGAAGAATGAATTGATCCCCAATCTGGAGAAAGAAGATGGTTCTATCTTGATTTGCCTTTATGAAAGATACTTTGACCCTGGCAAGAGCATTAGTGAAAATATTGTAAGCTTCATTGAGAAAAGCTATAAGTCCATCTTTGTTTTGTCTCCCAACTTTGTCCAGAATGAGTGGTGCCATTATGAATTCTACTTTGCCCACCACAATCTCTTCCATGAAAATTCTGATCATATAATTCTTATCTTACTGGAACCCATTCCATTCTATTGTATTCCCACAAGGTGTCATAAACTGAAAACTCTCCTGGAAAAAAAAGCATACTTGGAATGGCCCAAGGATAGGCGTAAATGTGGGCTTTTCTGGGCAAACCTTCGAGTTGCTATTAATGTTAACGTATCAGCCACCAGAGAAATGTATGAACTGCAGACATTCACAGAGTTAAATGAAGAGTCTCGAGGTTCTACAGTCTCTCTGATGAGAACAGACTGCCTATAAAATCCCACAGTCCTAGGGAAGTTGGGGACCACATACACTGTTGGGATGTAAATTGATATAACCTTTATGACGGCAGTTTGGCAATACTCATTAAAATAAAAAATGGCTATTCCCTTCATATCAGTTTCTGGAAGGATTTCTAAGAATGTATCCTATAGAAACACCTTCACAAGTTTATAAGGGCTTATGGAAAAAGGTGTTCATCCCAGGATTGTTTATAATCATGAAAAATGTGGCCTGGCACAGTGGCTCATGCTTGTAATCCCAGTACTTTGGGAGGCCAAGGTGGGTGGATCACGAGGTCAAGAGATGGAGACCATTCTGGCCAACATGGTGAAACCCCGTCTCTACTAAAAATACAAAAATTAGCTGGGCATGGTGGCATACGCCCATAGTCCCAGTTACTTGGGAGGCTGAGGCAGGAGAATCGCTTGAACCCAGGAGGTGGAGGTTGCAGTGAGCCGAGATTGAGCCATTGCACTCTAGCCTGGAGACAGAGCAAGACTCCATCTCGAAAGAAAGAAAGAAAGAAAGAAAGAAAGAAAGAAAGAAAGAAAGAAAGAAAGAAAGAAAGAAAGAAAGAAAGAAAGAGGGAGGGAGGGAGGGAGGGAGGGAGGGTTTTTGCCACTGAAATAAAAGTGTGGTTTTTGCCATTGAAATAAAAGTGTAAAGAAATCTACACCAGATGTAGTAACAGTGGTTTGGGTCTGGGAGGTTGGATTACAGGGAGCATTTGATTTCTATGTTGCATATTTCTATAATGTTTGAATTACTTAGAATGAATCTGTATTTCTTTTATAAGTAGAAAAAAACAATAAAGATAGTTTTTAAAGCCTACACATCCTACTCATTTGGCTTGATTCTTCATTCTGGTCTCACAGGTCACAGGAAGAAAAGCATAAAATATAAAAAATTATAATTTTACAAATTTATGTTTCAAAAATAAATACCATGTCACTTTTCTGGTTAGAGAAAAATTCTGTGGCTTAAACACATGATTCAGGGAGAGAACGTCATGCTCCTTTAAGATCTGACACCAATCTCCTTTTATCTCCTTGCATCTTCTTTATTTTTAATTGTTAGAGACTAGCTCTTGCTCTGTCACCCAGGCTGGAATGCAGTGGTGCAATCATAGCTCACTGCAGTATTGAAATTCTGGCCTCAAATGATCCTCCTGTCTTGGACTCCCAAAGTGCTGGGATTACAGGTGTGAGCCACCACACCCAGCCCCTCCTTGCATCCTATCATTGGGCCCTATGGAGCTACTGGCCCTTCCCCAGAACTTTCAGTGTTCTTTCATGGCTCCAGAGCCCAGATTTCACATCGTGCCTGCTGTAATGCCTTCCCTACTTGGGTTTGTTCAGGAAATCTTATAGTTCTCTCAGGACACAATCCACATATCGACTCTTCTTTGAAATCTTCCTTACTCTTTCCCATAAGCATGATGCTTCTTGATTCTCTTCCACACTTTGGACATATTTCTATCATTAGCCTAATTATGTACATTTTTAAAGTTTCTGTTTCTCACTAGACTATGAACTCCTCAAAGGTTAAGACAGACTTACATCTGCCCTTGTGTCTGCAGCATTCCCTGGTTCAGAACCGGTGCTCAATGAATGTTTATGGAATGGATGTTGGGTTGGCTAGAGGAGCTTAGTGGGAACTCAACTGGCTTAAGGATAGATGGTGGAATCTGAAGGCATATTCTGAGAAGCTCAGGAAGAGCAGGAATAGGTTAAACTCAGGTAAGAAGACAGAGAATCCAGAATTGAAGGATTCCTAAGTAGAGCTCAAGTCATGTGAAATTGCCAAAATTTGGTTGTTCTTGACCTAGAAAAGCATCTACTTTTAAAAATCTCATTTTATCTGTATTAGTCAGGGTTCTCTAGAGGGGCAGAACTAATAGGATATATATACACACACATATATACACATATATATGTTTATAAGGATATATAAGCTCATATATATATGAATTTATTAAAGAGTATTGACTCATACAATACGCAATATATATGGGAGTTTATTAAGGAGTATTTACCCACACGATTACAAGGTCCCACAATAGACCATTTGCAAGCTGAGGAGCAAGGAAGCCAGTCTGAGTCCAAAAGCTGAAGAACTTGGAGTGTGATGTTTAAGGGCAGGAAGCATCCAGCACAGGAGAAAGATGTAGGCTGGGAGGCTAGCCCAGTCTAGTTTTGTCATGTTCTTCTGCCTCCTTTTATTCTAGGTATGCTGGCAACTGACTAGATGGTGCCCTCCCAGATTAAGGGTGGGTCTCCCTTTCCCATTCCACTGACTCAAATGTTAATCCCTTTTGACAACACCCTCATAGACACACCCAGGAACAATACTTTGCATCCTTCAATCCAATGAAGTCGACAGTCAATATTAGCCATCACACCATCTACTAAGACTAATCCCCTAAACAAGTTAAAACTGGATTCTGCATCTAATTCATTTTCTTATAGTTTGTGATCTTATGAGTTCCTCATGCTAGTGATTATTTTAAAATTTATACTCAAGAAGGCCAACCTGAGAGTACAGGGAGGGCACTGGGTGTTGATCTAGAAGCCAGGCCATGCTACCATTTGGCTAGTAGCTGGAGTTGAGGAGCTAGAGTCCAGCAGCCTGGGGGCTGGGCATCTCTCTCTTCCCTGGTGAGCCCATGGTCTGTCTGGCAGAAGGGGAAACCCAAGGAAACTACAGTGGAGTGGGGACAAGGCATGGGGAAGGTGGCTTTCCTGGGCGGGACACTGATGTAAATGTGATTCTTGGCTTCTGGAGGAGTGAGAGCGATTCTGCTTGAGGGTTTGTAAATCTTGAGTAAATTATTCAAAATGAGACTTTCACCTTTAATTAGTTAATGAATTCATCTTTAATTATTTAATGAATTCACCTTTGCTTAATTAATTCAGCTTTAATTAATTAATTCACA
The DNA here is from genome assembly GCF_002776525.5 of Piliocolobus tephrosceles. NCBI lineage: Eukaryota > Metazoa > Chordata > Mammalia > Primates > Cercopithecidae > Piliocolobus > Piliocolobus tephrosceles. Next base: position 147,531,757 of record NC_045436.1, read on the forward strand.
TTTAATTAATTTGGAACATGCAAAGAATGTAAGATTAGACTTAAAGTCGCCAAGATTTAGTCATTTCATGGTAGAACCCTCAGTTTAGCAATACCATTTAAAAATAGATGTATTTTATTACAAATTTAAAAATAACACATTAGGCTGAGCTCTCAGCAACTTCACAGCTGGATAATCCTTAAATCTTACCTATCAAATCATTTTGCTGTTCCTTTCTCAGAAACTTAAATACCATCCAAAATTTCCTAATATGCTTGGTTTTGACTGTTATGACTTACAATCAGAAAAAATAAATTTTACATGAGTTGAATGTTATTTGCTTTTGAGGCTTGAAATACAAGTAACACCTAGCCTCATACAAACCTGATGATATACTTTTACCCAAGAAATCTCAGATTTCAACAAAGACCCACTGTTCTGAATCACGACATTGATGCGGAAGTGAGCATACCCAGACTGGATGCTGTAACAGCAGCCAGTGTCATTAACTCTGATCATGTTTTAAAAATGACTCTGGAGCTTGTAAGTTCCTTTTTAGTTTCTTGCCATTTGTCAACCTGGAACTTCTTCCATTTATTTTCCCTGAGGAAACTGAGCTCTTAAGTGAAGTCTGTCTGTGCATTCCTCAGAAGGCCTTCACAATTTCTTAGCATCTCTACAGATACATTGCAATCCTTTCTGGATGTCAACAGTTGAGTTGTTCAGAATGGTCTGTATTCTCTTAGCAAATGTGGCAAAGAGGGCTGTACTGAAATGCAATTGCAATCCTTGAATTCCCAACAGATTAGTGGGAAGAAGGAATTTTACATCTAATTTTTGGCAATGGTTCCCCAAAATTCACTCCTTTATCTATTATGATGAACCATTCAAGAGAAGCATAGATTAGACATATCAAAAGTGAGTGAGAATTTGGAGACTATCAAGTATAACTCTCACTTTCAAATGGGGAAATTGAGGCTTTAGAATTTTAAATGACCCACCCAAGCCCAGGTCATAGTCTTTTAACTCCTAAAGTTTTTCCTTCCAATCTACAACTAAGTGGCCTTTCCTTGTTGCATTTGATTTTTATTCTCTCATTCCTTCTATTGCAATTCTCAAGAACAGAGCCCTGGATGGGACACTTTGATTAGCCCATCTATATTCCCCAAAGTCATTTGAGGTCTAGGCTCTCTCTGCAGTCTTCCTCCATGGCCAAAGCATCCTGTATTTGCCACCTGATTCCATCCCTGATAAAAACATTATTTTGCCATCAGTAACTTGCAATGGGGACTGCTCCTCAGGTCAGCCACCCCTGGTCTAGGAGCCCAAAAATGTTCTCTACATAAAGGATGGGAAATAATGGGGAGCCTCTTCTCCCCTGGAGGTTTCAAAGGCAACTTAATCACTAGCACCCTGCTGGGGATACATTCCCTGGTCCCTGAGCTCAGTTTCCCACCTGGTTTGCTGTGACCCATGACGTGCTGCTGCCATGAATGCTTTTAACCCTGGACAGGGCTCCTTGAGGACCCACTTGAGGGAAGGGGTGGGTCTGGTGGTGCATCTTGAAGTCCTCCAGGGGACAAGCACAATGAAAAACTCCTGACTGTGGGTCTGGAAGTGGCCTACACCTGTACACCTACTCAACAGCCAGCTGCTGAGACACTGCCCTCTTTCACAGATGGAGGCTCTGAGCTGCTGCACAACATTGCGTTCCGGGTGTCCAAGGACAAAGATGTAGCCAACAGTAGGGGTGTTCAGGATTAGGGTTAGGGAGGCTGGGTGGGGGCTCCTGGCCAGCACAACTCCTGACAGCAGCCCCATGTCTGCCTCTTCAAAGTGAGATACTTGTCTTGTTAATGGTGTCCGAGCAGCCTCAAGGGTAACTGTTAATACTCTAACAACACATGCACATTCTAATCATCATTTTGACATACTTAATGAAAAACCAGTGGAGTGGACTCTAAATCAATTCACATTTTCCCCAAGACATTTATTTCAGTATTCTTTTTGCCCTTCAAATCTTTGCTCCAATCCCATTTCCATTGAAGACTTCCTGGATGACCTAGTAGAAAATGGCGGCACTCGTTGTTCACCTTCCTTGCTTTTTGTGTCTCCACAGCATTTGCCATCTTCGAAGTTTACTTCTAAGTTTTCTCTTTATCCTGCTGATTCCCTGTCTTCCCCCCGTTAGAATGCAAACTCTTTTAGAGCAGAGATTTTTTTTCTGTTTTGCTCACAGATATTGTCTCCATCTCTGCCTAGAACAGTGCCTGGCACAGGTCCACTCCCTAAGGATTTTCTTTCTGTGGACCCTTTGTTGATCAGCCTCCTCTGCTTTTCTGAAGTCTGGCAGGGCCTCTGTTGCCAAGGCTGCCCCCTCCAGTGTCAGCGCTTGTTGGAAATCAAGGATACAGATTTTACTTGTAAAGGGGTGTATTTGTCCATTTTCATGCTGCTGATAAAGACATACTCAAGACTGGGTAATTTATAAAGAAACAGAGGTTTAATAGACTCACAGTTCCATGTGCCTGGGGAGACCTCACAATTATGGCAGAGGTGAAAGGCATATCTTACATGGTGGCACACAAGAGGGAATGGGAGCCAAGCAGAAAGGGAAACCCCTTATAAAACCATCAGATCTCGTGAGACTTCTTCACCACCATGAGAACAGTATGGGAGAAACCGCCCCATGATTCAGTTACCTCCCACTGGGTCCCTCCCACAACATGTGGGAATTATGGGAGCCACAGTTCAAGATGAGATTTGGGTGGGGACACAGCCAAACCGTATCAAGGGGCATCCCTCACCATCTGTATTTTTGCTGACACTTTCTGGGATGTGCCATCACTGGCCTGGTGCTTCCCCCAGTCCCCGCACACTTCATGAATCTTCTCTTTGCCTCGTCCTATTGGAAGCTGCCAGATCTCAGGGGCTTGCTCTGGGCAGCGCTTTAACTATTTTGGAGTCTGCAGATTATATGAATCACTGCAAATGGGGTACCTGGCTCCACGACCCCCAACTACTTCCCCTGTTCTTTTGCTGTCTTAGCCTTTTTAGAGGGGAAGGGGCAGCACTGGGCCAATGAAGCCCTTGCTGTGGGTCCACGCCTTGGATCTCCCCTTGCCCCAGTGCTTCGGAAGGTCTCCCTTGAACTTCTAAGTTCTTCTGAGGGCCTGGTACAGCTAGGACTGGCAGTGTTCCCCAAGTGGGATGCCCCAGCCCAGATGCAGACCCATATGGACCCCAGTCTTTATTTCTCCCCTTTGAGATGACCACTGACCCTCTACTGCAAACATGGAGTCAACCAGATATCCTGAGGAGCTCTGGAATTCACATCTTTGGGGTTCTCTCAGAGACTGGTGACTGGGTCCCCATCTGAGGTGGGTGGCCTGAAAAGCAGTATAGGCCCACCCAGGATTGGGCACCAGAATGCTGTTGACATGTTGATTGGGGTGACTCTCACACTGAACACAAGATGACTTCAGGGCATTGGCTACCAGCAGCTCATCGCTGACCCTTGGGCTGGAGCCACCAGTGTGGACCTATGCCCATCTGTGTTTGACTGTGGTGCCACCTCTTGTCTATAACACCTGAGGTGGCAGGTGTGCTGGCAGGTGTCCTTTATCCTGCGTCCCCCTGTGCCCCCAGCCTCGGGCACCCAGGGTAATAGCTGCCATTGCTGTATGCTTTGAGCCATGTGCCAGGCAGTCCTTCAAGTGTGGCTTTCAAAACTGAACACCAATGGGCCTTCCAACCAACATCCTCTCTTGCCTCCCATGGTTACATGGTGCTCTGCCAGTCAGTATTAAGCTGTGCCTGATGAAGGAGGAATGTTTCTTGCAGGAGTGGGACTGCTCTTCTCTCTTTGTGCACTGACCCCTTGCCTACCCTTGTGTGGAAGGCAGAAGTTCTGTCAAAATCAAAAGTACTTCCATGGTAGGAATGCAATGGTTACCACCTCAAGAGGCCAAGAGAAAATGTGGCTGGATGGTTTGTGGTTCTATGTTTATACTATAAAATTCTGAATGGTGAACTTAACAGAATCGGAAAATGAATACTGCACAGGCTCACATTTCCCTGCATCCTCTGGGGAAGGCTTGCACCCATGAAACACAGCAACAACCTTTGAGAGTCACAGGAAGCCAGGGTGGATAGATGATGTGGTGGCATGAGTAATAATTCAACCAGCGTTACAAACATACTGTCAGGGAACTGCAGAGGCAAGAAGACGTACATAATTTAATGTGAGCAGGTTCTGAAGAGCTGCCTTGTGATTAATTACAACACTGCTGCTGTTTTCTTCTTGGTGAGAGACACAACTAACCAAGAACAGCACAATGAACAATAAAATGCATGAAGAGATGGCTCCTGGGTTTGAATAGGAAGAGATGTTGCTTGGATGCTGCAAAGGATCCTCACAGGTACCAGCTAGAAAATAAACAATATGCAAACAACTCTTCTGTACCAATTCTCATTAATAACTCACTGAACCTCACATGGGTCCATCCATTTCAAAATATTCTTTTTTTTTTTTTTTGAGACAGGATCTCATTCTCACCTGGAATGCAGGAATGTAGTGGTGCAATCACAGCTCACTGTAACCTCCACCTCCAGGGCTCCAGTGATCCTCCTACCTTGGCCTCCTGAATAGCTGGGACTACAGGTGTATACCACCACTCCTAGCTAATTTTTGTGTCTTTTTTGGTAGAAACAGGGTTTTGCCGTGTTACCCAGGCTGGTCTTGAACTCCTGGGCTTAAGCAATCTGCCTGCCTAGGCCTCCTAAAGTGCTGAGATTACAGGTGTGAGCCACTGTGCCTGGCCACAAAACATTTGTTTTTTTTGAGATGGAGACTTGCTCTATTACCCAGTCTGTAGTACAGTGGCACAATCTTGGCTCACTGCAAACTCTGCCTCCCAGGTTCAAGCGATTCTCCTGCTTCAGCCTCCCAAGTAGCTGGGATTATAGGTGCACGCCACCACGCTGGAATAATTTGTGTATTTTTAGTAGAGATTTCGCCACGTTGGCCAGGCTGGTCTCGAACTCCTGACCTCCGGTGATCTGCCCACCTTGGCCTCCCCAAAGTGCTGGGATCACAGGCGTGAGCCACTGCTTCCTGCCAAAACATATTTTTTAAATCAAATTATTTTATAGAGAGGGGCCCTGTGCTACACAGTCCTGAGAAGGAGAATATCTTGGCTTCGCAACCAGAATGTGTATATTGCTTCTGATTTCTTAGCTGTACAATGATTTTTTTCTGTTTCAGAGGAAGTCGCTGGCAGCAGGACAGTTTTTATCTCGAGCACTAATGTATGATGTGGTGAAATTCGGTGGTAAGATGGGTTGCTCTGACAGATTGGAACAGGCACATTCTAATACCACAATATTAAGTTTATTGGATGTTCCTCCTGTGGTGTTTATTAAAAATGGAAAGGAGACGAGGCCTTTATTATTTTAGGCCATGATGGGTTAAGGCACCACATTATTAGACTGTGTTCTCCCTGTGAAGAAAGTTAGATCCTTGGTCATGCCCAGGAACCTTCTAGACCTAAGGACTTTAAGTGTCTTTCCTGGCAGCAATACCTTTGGCCCTGGGGAAAAAAACAGGCCAGAGAAAGCTGCTGAAAGAATGTGTGCAAGGTTAGCTCTGATGTTGCATTAGGATCGATCTTTGATTCCTGCACTCACTACCCCTGAGCCCTTAACCTCTTTCTGGCTCTTTTATTTCTGGAAAAATAAGTTTCCATGATGCTGTCGTTAGCATCCTGGCCTTGTACTTAACAATACAAGGCACTAAACCTTTCTTGAGGATTTACTATTTATTCATTTATTTAGAGACAAGGTTTCATTCTGTTGCCCCGGCTGGGTTGCAGTGGCATGACCACGGCTCACTTCAGCTTCCACCTCCTGGGCTCAAGCATTCCTCCCACCTCAGCCTCCCGCATAGCTGGGACAACAGGCACATGCCACCATGCTCTGCTTATATCTTAATTGTTTTGTAGAGACAGGGTCTCACTATATTGCCCAGGCTGATCTTGAACTCCTGGCCTGAAGTGATCCTCCCACTTCAGCCTCCTAAAGCACAGGCATGAGCCACCAAGCTCAGCCCTTCTTGAGATTTCAAATGTGCCAGCCACTGTTCTAAGTCTGTCATGAGTTATACTTGTTAAATCACATAGATCTAAGGGTTAAATGTTATCATTATTCCTATTAACAGATAAAGTCCCCAACCAGAAGTCAAAGTTTCATGGCTAGTGACAGAAAAGTAAGACAGTGTGATGACAGAGCCTGCTTTTGTATTTTTATTTTTATTTTTTTTTTGAGATGGAGTCTCTCTCTGTCACCCAGGCTAGAGTGCAACCTCTGTCTCACTCAGTGCAACCTCTGCCTCCTGGGTTCAAGTGATTTTCCTGCCTCAGCCTCCCAAGTAACTGGGATTACAGGTGTGTATAGGTGGTACACACCACCATACCTGGCTAATTTTTTTGTGTTTTTGGTAGAGACAGGTTTTCACCATGTTAGCCAGGCTGGTCTCGAACTCCTGACCTCAGGTGATCCACCTGCCTCGGCCTCCCAAAGTGCTGGGATTAGAGGCGTGAGCCACCATGCCCGGCCCAGAGCCTGCTTTCACAGATGCTCTGCTACACCGGTAGAGCAAGAGCTTGGTGACTTGAAGAATTCATTTCTTTCCTATGTGTAGTAACATGGACATACTTGTTCCTGCTAGACCCTATTCTTGGATGGAGGTATCTCGTTGTGGAAGAGAGATTCTTATCATGACACGTGAAATCCAAATGCTACCAATCCTCACCAGCCTGTGGCTACAAAGAAGGCACAACAACATCAGTGACCCTCCTGCAAACGTGCACAAGAGTATTTCCATTCAAACCCGAGATTCTCGCAGGTGCCAGACAGCTTGCTGTCAGCTCCTTTCCCCTCTAGCTCGCAGCAGCTACCCCTGGGCCCTTTGCAGATCCTTACAAGAGCCTCTTACTACTGACGTTGCTAAATGAAGGTGCTTTCTCGATGATGCTAACAACCATGCTAAGGGTGCTTTCTCCCAGTAATCCCAAATGCAACTATCCTTGAGATGAGGAGCCATGCCAAGTTCCACGGAGCTAGCAGTAGGTTCGGTACTTCTCTCCTCAAAATTGTGTGTCAACCTCTCAGCATCCCAGTGCTGCAATGCTGGGATCCACCATCTCACCGAGTTTCTCATGTAATCCATTTCTTCAGCTCTCACTCCTTCCTCTGCGGGGGTTCCAAACCAGCCCAAGGGGGCAAGAAGGGTGACACAGCACCTCCTCCTTTCCACTGTCCCGATTCTGTCCCATCTTTCCTTTCCAACCCCCAAATACTCCTCCTTCCACCCACCTATACATATCAATTCATGCACACAGACAGAGAGGAGTAAAATTTACCCAAATAAAAGCCAAACTGTTACTCCTGGCTTGGGTGCAGCCGGGACACCCTGATCCATGTTTTCTACAAATTAAATGGGAAAGTTTGTCGCCTAAGGCTGCCTGGGAGAGGTGGGAAATGAACTCCATTGTCAGAGCCTCAGAGAAAACATAGAGCCGACTTCCTCCTTCACCCTTACAAGCAGGTGGCTGGAGAAACTTTAACCTGAATATTTGTAATAGATAAAAACTGAAAGATCAAATTTGGCTTTGAATTTTTTATTATCTCAAAACTCAGCTTCAGGCTGAAGAACAAAAACGACAAAAATGATATATGAAGATCATTAAAGAGGAAAAACCAAACCAAATCCAAATAATTAAAATTAAAATACCAAGAGAAAAAGAACCCCAGCAGGAGGCAGCCATAATGCAACTTCCCGTTTTGCCACATGCATCTACCTTAAAGCAAGGGCCTGTGAATACCTACAGACGCCCAGCACTGGGGTAGAAGCAGTTTCACTTCATTGGTTGCTCCCCACGGGGCCTTCTCACTGTGGAAAGCAGAAGTTCATGGGATTAAAATAAATCTCGTTGTGTATGCAAGAGTGACACTGCCGGCAGAGCGCGTCTTCCTATGGCTCCACACTTCTTCAATTCTCAGCTTGGCTCTTTCCACCCAGACTTGTTTTTTTTTTTTTTTTTTTTTTTTTTTGAGATGGAGTCTCGCTCTGTCACCAGGCTGGAGTGCAGTGATGCGATCTTGGCTCACTGCAACCTCTGCCTGCCAGGTTCAAGTGATTCTCCTGCCTCAGCCTCCCGAGTAGTTGGGACTACAGGCACGCGCCACCATACCCGGCTAATTTTTGTATTTTTAGTAGAGACAGGGTTTCACCATGTTGGTCAGGATGGTCTTGATCTTCTGACCTCGTAATCCGCCCGCCTCGGCCTCCCAAAGTGCTGCAATTACAAGCATAAGCCACCGGGCCCAGCTTCCACACTGACTTTCTATGCACTCTCTCAGGAACCCCGACTTTGGTTTTGGGGGAAGCCATGAAGTATTTGCTGAAGCATCAGGTCACTTCCTGTGTTGTAAATTCTGTAACAAATTCTGGAAGGAGTCCTTGTGTCAGAGAAAGACCCTACTGGGAAGGTCTGACCTTCTCCACAATTCACCTTCACTGGGACACCTGCTGCCTTGAATCAGTTGTCTCTGAGGGCAGAACCGCAAATCTCATGGGACTGGAATGGAAAGAGAAAGCTGCCCTAGTCTTCTTTGGTTGTTTCTGATTTTTCTTCTTGCTCTTCATCACCTCCTAAAGGCACAGAAAGGAGCCATTTTTCTGGTCTTCTTAATTCTCACTCCTGTCCCTAATCAGAAACAACAACAGAGAATTGCTGAAAGCTGTACTCCAGCTAAAACCAGGCTGCAGCGTTCACATCACCTGAGAGACGTCAGAAATGCAGAATTTCAGGCTCCATCCCAGGCCTACTGATTCAGAAGCTGCATTTTAGCAAGACCCTGGCTGGATTTTATGCATGGTACAGTTTGAGAAAGAAGAGTTTAAAAACGAACAGAGCAATACAATCTTTTTTTTTTTTTTTTTTGGTGGGGGGGTTGTTCAATAGCAGAGTAGGGTGACTCTAGTTAACAGCAATGTATTGTTGATTTCCAAGTAGCTAGAAGAGAGAACACATAGAAATGATACTCAGGGTAATGGAGACTCCAAATACTCTGACTTGATTATTACACATTTGATGCATATAACAAAATAGCACATGTACTCCATAAATATGTAAAATATCACATATCATTTTTTTAAAAAATGAACTGAGGGCCTTAAAAAGGAATAAAATAATGGCATTTGCAGCGACCTGAATGGAATTGGAGACCATTATTCTAGGTGAAGTAACTCAGGGATAGAACACCAAACATCGCATGTTCTCACTTACAAATGGGAGCTAAGCTTTGAGGACACAAAAGTGTAAGAATGATACAATGGACTTTAGGGCCTCGGGGGAAAGGGTGGGAGGGGAGGGGAGGTGAGGGATGATAGACTACAAATTGGGTACAGCATACACTGCTTGGGTGATAAGGGCACCAAAATTTCAGAAACGACCACTAAAGAACTTATGCATGTAACCAAACACCATCGGTTCCCCCGAAACCTATTGAAATTTTTGAAAAATTATTTTCCTAAAATAAAGGATATTTTTTCAAGGAGTACCTTCTCCATCTTGTGGCCCTTTGATTTTGATAGCTCTGAAAGCTTTGAAAAGCTTGCAAATACCGAACTTCAGGAATGAATCGCCTCTGAGACCCTCACCTGAAGGCAGGGTACTTCCTGCAACTCCAGGACTTCCCAGTCGGAAGAATTGTTTCTTAAACCGGACTCTGAGGACACACTCTTAAAGTCACTCAAATTCTCTACAAAATTCTTAAGTTTTGTGTTTCCATTTCTAAAGATAATACAAATAATTGATATGATCAAAAAAACAAAAATTTACCAAAAAAATAAAAATAAAAAAAAAATGAACTGAGGGTAACTGTGCACCCTTGTGTGAAATTTTGGGTTGCAGTGCCACCTTGCGGTCACTTTAGTATTTTTCGGGGAGCTTTGCAGTGGAGGAGCTGCGTGGGACAGAAGTCGGTTCATTCCTCCCTGGAGGAAACAGACTGCCCTTGTGTTAGTGCCCAAAGGTCTCCGACTGTGGCCTCTCTGGACTACACGGTCAATTGAAGAGATATGGGCGCTCTTCCAAGGACGCCTTCTATCCAAGCTTAGAAGAATGGCTCATAGGCTAAAGCACTTTCTGCATCAGCAACAGCAACAGATCTCAAAGAATGTCTGCCCCCATTACAAGACTTTTCATAAAATGTGTAAAGCCATTAAAACTCAAAGGCACAAAGCATGGCTTTAGAGATCGTCTAGATGAGTGAGCCCCACCTTTCAAGAATGAGAATCGCTTTATGATAATGGTTGGTATTTACTGCATCTTTACTGTGTCGCAAGCATTGTTCTAAGCACCTCCATGTACTTAGTCATTTGAACCTTAGAACAATTTAGTGAGATCAAAATAATGATCTCTATTTTGCAGACTCCTGTGTGACAGTCATTTTGTTTGTACTATTTGTTGGCTAGGAAAATCTACACTAAGAAGAAACTATTACTATGAATCTAGTAATTCTTGAAAATGAATTTGCATTGAATTAAATCCAATAATATCCAATAACATCTGTGTGTATATATGCAGGGAAGGGTAGTATAGAGATATAAATTATATTATCTACCAAGCCTCAGACCACGGTTGTGGCATAGATAGACTTAGCGCTTCTTGCAACAGTTCCAAAGCTCTCCAAGGCATTCTTAGCCCACAGGCTGGGAACCCCCAGTGTAGAAGCACACCCTAAATGCTTTATAGATAGCACAGCGTGCAACCCCGAGCACGCCTGATTTCATCTGGTCTCTAATGATTGGTGGGATCAGGCTACCTTGGCCTTGGATGGGAGACTGTGGGGAAGTTGCAGATGAGGAAACTGACTTCAGAAAGTTGTTATAGTTATTATTCTAGCTTGAAAAACCTACACTATAGAGAAAAAGAGTCCATGGGCAGTGTCTCCTTTTTGTTCTTCGACCTATACACCCTAGGAAGGTTAATTTTCCTAAAACACAGTTCTGTTTGGGTTACTTTCCCCCTCAAATTGACACCCAGCTCTGCCTGGCTGTTTATTGTAAGATAAAGCCATCTTCATCTCCAAAGCAAAATCAAACACCAACCAACCTGCTTGTTGTTACTCTGTTGATGTCCCTTACCCTCTGTCTAGACTATGTGTTGCCCATAGGACAAGAAGAATGTAGAGAAGACTTGGAGAGAGGCCACCTAGTGGCTAAGATTACTTTTTTCTTGGGAAGCAGCACCTGGGTTAAGTCACCAGAAGGGCAGATTTAGGTCCCATCCAGACACCGGAAGACAGTTCTGGCGAGCCACAGAGTTGGAGGGCCTTCTCTGAAGACTGAGCGTGAGTTCACTGTGAGAAATACAGCTACTGAGGTGACCAGGTCAGTGCACACGCTGGCAGAGTTCTTTCCTGCAGGCCCTCATGGGACGAAACAGCATCATCAGAAGGCTAATGGTTGGTATTGACTGCATATTTACTGTGTCCCAAGCACTGTTCTAAGCACCTCCATGTACTTAGTCATTTGAACCTTAGAATAATTTAGTGAGATCAAAATAGTGATCTCTATTTTGCAGACTCCCGTGTGGCAGTCATTCTGTTTGTAGTATTTGTTGGTTAGGGAAGTCTACCCTAAGAAGCAACTATTACTGTGAATCTAGTAACTCTTGAAAATGAATTTGCACTGAATTAAGCCAATAACATCCAATACCATCTATATATATTCAGGAAAGGGTAGTATAGGGATATAAATTATGTTATCTGCCAAACCTCAGACCATAGTTGTGGCATAGATAGACTTAGGGCCTCTTGCAACAGCTCCAAAGTTCTCCAAGGTACTCTTGTCCCACAGGCTGGGAACGCTCAGTGTAGAAGCACATTGGTCAGCATGTGTCGTGGCCATTTCTTGTTTCTGGCTCTGTCCAGTGTCAATCGGTTCTTCTAAAAAGTATACCAATTCCTTTTTTTTTTTTTTTTAAACGGAGTCTGGCTCTGTCACCCAGGCTGGAGTGCAGTGGCGCGATCTCGGCTCACTGCAGCCTCCCTCTCATGAGTTCAAGTGATTCTCCTGCCTCGGGCTCCCAAGTAGCTGGGATTAGAGGCACGTGTCACCATGTCTGGCTAATTTTTGTATTTTTAGTAGAGATGGGGTTTCACCATGTTGGCCAGGCTGGTCCCAAACTCCTGTCTCAAGTGATCCGCCCACCTCAACCTTCCAAAGTGCTGGATTACAGGTGCGCATCACCACACCCGACTAATTTTTGTATTTTTAGTAGAGACAGATTTCACCATGTTGGCCAGGCTGGTCTCAAACTCCTGTCCTCAAGTGATCCACCCACCCTGGCTGCCAAAGTGCTGAGATTATAGGCGTGAGCCACTGTGCCCGGCTCATCATTTCTTTTTGAGGCCTTTTTTCTTCCCAGGGGATGTAGTCTGGTAGACAGTGACCAAGATACCTATACTCTCTAGTTCGTGGATGGAGGTAGTCCAAGCTAGGACAATTACATACTCTCTTCCTAGTACTTGGATTTTGACCAGAGGATCAAAGAAGCAGAAAATAATTCTATTTCATCCCAGCAGTTGTGCCCTGGCCTTATGAGAGCCTGCTTTTTACACTTGCTGATGGTCTTGAAATTCATCCCCAAAAAATATCCTGGTTCCTGCCTGTTTCGAAGCCTCTACCCTCTTATTGATTCTATGAGCCCTGATACCCTTTCCCCTCCCCCACAAAAAAAAATTTGAATAGGTTAATGTGCTAGTCAGTTATTGCTAGGATAATACTGCAGATAAATCTCAGTAGTTAAGCAACAAAATTGTATTTTCCTAACTCACAGTTCTATTGTTCAACCAGGGTGGCTCTGCCTCAGACTTCAGGTCTGGTTTAAGTCTGTTGTCTATATTTCACATTCAAAGACAGCAGCTACTCAGGGCATGCTCATCTCATGATTAATGGAAGAGACCAAGGAAAACCACACAAGCACATTTAAAATCTTGGGTTGGGGCCAGGCGCAGTGGCTCATGCCTGTAGTTCCAGCACTTTGGGAGGCCGAGGTGGGTGGATCACTTGAGGTTAGGAGTTCAAGACCAGCCTGGCCAAAATGATGAAACCCATCTCTACTAAAAATACAAAAATTAGCCAGGCGTGGTGGCACATGCCTGTAATCTCAGCTACTTGGGAGGCTGAGGCAGGAGAATTGCTTGAATCTGGGAGGCAGAGGTTGCAGTGAGCAGAGATCACATCACTGCACTCCAGCCTGCACAACAGAGTGAGACTCTGTAAAAAAAAAAAAAAAAAAAATCAGTTGGGTATCATGCATGTTGTCCTACGTTCTGTTGCCCAAAGCAAGTCACCCGGTGAGACTCAAACTCAATTGTGTGGAGATGCATGCTGCCCACCCTACGGGCAGGTGATGCAAAGTCACCATGTAAAGGCCATAGCTGTGTGATGATCCTGTGTGGAGACAGTGCAAAACTGGGACCGTAGCCTACCCTGGTGAACCAGAAAATAATAAAACATTAACAAAATTTATGTTAACATAGTCACATTTGTCGGTCTTTTCCTTTATGGTTGGTGCTTTCTAATCTTGTTTAAGAAATGCTTCTCTGACCCAGGGTCACCAGGAAGATATTCAGCTTTGTTTTGTTTTTCACACTGAAATATTTAGTCCAGGGTATGACTGAAGCTAGGATCTAATTTTGAGTTTTTGCTAATGGCTGATTAATTGCCCCAGTATTATTGTTTTTGAATAATTCACCCTATTTCCACTGACCTGTAATAGCACCTTTGCCATCTATCAAGTTTCTATAAATGCAGGAAAGTCTTCCTGGACATTCCATTTCCATTTCGTTGTTCTATTTGTCAATCTCTGTGCTGATCCCACGCTTCTCAATTATTTACTATTTAGCCTTCATTTAAAATCAAACTCGTCAAGTTCCACAACATACACTAAAAATACCAATCAATATTTTGTTTTGAACTACTTTTAATTAAAGAGTAATGTGAGGGGAAGAAAAGTGTTCAAGGTTATAAATTTTTCATAAAGAACATAGAATAGTTCTCTGTTTATTTCAGTCTCTTTAATTACATTTGACAAAATTTTATAGTTTTCTTTTTAAAGATCATGCATATCATCTGTTAGATTTATTCCTAGGCACCTTATTTTTATGCTATTACAAGTTATATAAACGTGATCTTTTACAAATTATATCTTTTCACTATTTGTTGCAGTGTTTAGAATACCATCAATTTTTGCATATTGATCTCAAAGTCATAGCAGAATATCATACTACCTTATCATTATAGCAGGCATCTATATAACTCTCACTATGTGTCAGGCACTGTTCTAGGCATTTTACTTGAATGACGTGCATTCAATCTCACAATGACCCAGTGAGGGAGATCTTATTATTATAACTATTTATAGATGAGGAAACTGAAGTCCAAAGAAGTGCAGAGAATTTAAGTAGATTCCATCACAAGTGGCGAAGCAAGGATTCAAACTCATTCTCCAGCATCCAGGGCTATACTCGTGGTACTGCACTTACTTCTTCCTCTTGGTAAGCTCTGTCATTAGTTCTGATAATTCTGATAAAATTCCTGGCTATTCTCAGGTTTTCCATGCAAACAACGATAATAAATATTTTAAAATCAGCTACCAAACACACACATGGTTAATGCCATAGTAAAGTGTGTAGGATGTGTGTGTGTGCAGAGTGTGTATGTATGGGGTGTGTATGCATGAGGTATGTGGAGTGTGTGTGTGTGTGTGTAGACAGTGTGTGGTGTATGGGGTGTGGGGGTGTGTATGCATGTAGTGTGTGTATGTGTGTGTGATTTGTATGTGTGAATGTGTTTGTGTGTAGTGTGTGTGTGGATGTGGATGTTTAGGGTCTGTGTGTGTGTGTTTGGGGTGTGTGGTGTGTGTGTGTATACATGGTGTGTGTATATGTTTGGGGTGTGTGTGTAGAGATGTGTGTGTGTGTATGAAGTGTGTGTGGAGAGTATGAGTGTGGAGAGTGTGCATATATTTGGTGCACACCAAATATACATCCATATATTTGGTGTGTATGTATATTTAGGTGTGTGTGTATGAAGTGTGTATGTGGAGTATGTGTGTGTGGAGTGTATGTTGGGATATGTGTGTGTGGAGAGTGTGTGTGTAAAGTGTGTGTGTGTGGAGTGTGTGTGTGCATGTATGTATGTTTAGGGGGTGTTGTGGAGTGTGTGTGTGTATGTTTGGGGGTGTGTAGTGTATGTATAGTGTATGGGGTGT
>NC_045436.1:147547092-147564927 GCF_002776525.5 Piliocolobus tephrosceles
ATGTTTATGGGTGTGTGTGGAGTGAGTGTGTATGTTTGGGGGTGTGTGTAGAATGTGTATTTTTGGGGTATGTGTATAAAGTGTGTGTATAGAATGTGTGTGTAGAGCGTGTGTGTAGGTGTGTATAGAGTGTTTGTGAGTCTATATGTTTGGAGTGTTTGTGTAGTGTGTGTGCATGAGTGTGTGTGTTTGGGTGTGTGTAGAGCGTGTATGTGTATGTTTGCGATGTGTGTGGTGTGTATGTAGATTGTGTATGTTTGGGTTTGTGTGTGTATATGGAGTGTATGTGTGGATTGTGTGCATGTGTGTGTATTTGGGGTGTGTGTGTGGAGCGTGTGTGTGCACATGTATGTTTGGGTGTGTGTGTAGTGTGTGTGTAGTTTGTGCGTGTGTGTGTATATTTGGATGTGTGTGTATGGGTGTGTGTGTAGTGTGTGTTTAGTTTGTGCGTGTGTGTATATTTGGGTGTGTGTATGTGGAGTGTGTGTGTATGTTTGGGTGTGTCTGTTGTGTGCATGTGTGTGTATATTTGAGAGTGTGTGTGGAGTGTGTGTGTACGTGTATGTTTGGGTGTGTGTGGAGTGCGTGTGTGCGTGTGTGTGTATGTTTGGGGTGTGTGTGTGGAGTGTGTCTGTGTGTGTGTGTGGATGGGGAAGGTTATGAAGAGCACCATTCTCAAAGCGCATGGAATTCGCGAGCCCTGGGGATTGCTGGTCTACTTTCTAAGCAGCAAGGAATGTTATGCATTTCAGCCCTTGCCAAGTCAGTGCATCCTCAGAGAGGGCTTGCAGGCTTCAGGGGGGCCGGCATAAGGAGTGAGGCCTGGGCCAAGCCCAGCAGAGAGTGTCAAATAACAGGCCTGCCTCTTCCCCACCCTCCACCCCCAGATTTGGGCTGAATCAAAGGGCCATTCAAGCCCCTCCCTTTCACAGGCCGAGGCCATCAGCGGGCCATCCCCTGAGGCTGAAACGCAGCAATCCCACGGGCTTCTGCTCCAAACAGGCTTGTATTGGAAACCACAATATGCTTGGCTCTAGTTTTACACACATTACTTTCCTGGTGCTGGAAAAAAAAAAAAAAGGAATTACAAGAATGAAAGGGAGAGTTCTTGGGAGATAGGGAATTCTTTTTGCAGTCTAGTGAATGCAGTTAATAAGTGGAAAAAATAAAACTACTATCCGTGAACGGTCTTTGGAAGGGTTACCAGGACACGACAATTAAAAACAAATTAAAAGCCTGTATCATTCACTCAGCCTCAATCGCTTCCCACAGCCCTGGGGGAAATGAATCTGCTTCAGTGCAGTGGCGGGGGAACCACCCCTCCTGAATGGTGTTGGATGGGAGTAGGGATACCTGTGTATGTTTCTCTGTGGTGTCCCAAATCCTCCTTCATGAATTGAGGAATTGACTGGACAATCATTCCCCCAGACCTCACTACAAATTAGACTTTTGTTCACCTGTTTCAAAGGAAAGTTTTTTAGTGCTTTGCATAGTGTGAGAAACAACAGCAACAACAAACTCCAGGGTTTGGGTCACCTTGAATGAGTCACTTGAATCTCAGTGGCCCTCAGTTTCCTCTCTGTAAAATGAAAGTGCAAACTAAATCAGTGGTTTTCAAACAGTGCTCTCCTGAGTCCTCCCTGAAGCTGCAACAAGTAGGAGGAAGAGAAATAGAAGAATTAACTGAGCAATTTAGCCCCTTTGCATCTGTCATCTTTGACTTCAGACCATTTTCAATACAATCTGGTTGAGCAGTTAATTCTAACAAACCTGGTTCTGGGATTTGCTAACTCTCTCAACAATTCCAGGTGACTCCCAAAGCAGGAGCCACAGTCTCTGCATGGGCTTGGCCCATATTGTCGTGTTTTGGAAGGTGTGGAAGATTCCTGCCAACATCATAGCATCATGTCATTCTTGAGGAGACTAAGGAAGACTTACGACAACCCACATGGGTGCAGAAGGTGGCCCTGTGGCCTGTGTTGAAGTGGGGTCTCACAGATCCACATCGTATTTTCACAAATACATGTGAGATTTTCCATGAGATTCTGCAAGAATTTCCCTGTGAGACCTTTCTTGAGTCCCAAAGTTGGGTAATGATGAAACGGAAGAGTTCCCTGACCCCTCTCACAGGACGTGCAACAGGGGTGTGGCTTGTCTGTTTGATTGCTGACACCGCTCAAACCCCTTACAGGAAGGGGAGCATGCAGACAGGCTGGTGCAGGAGCCCAAGTGGGCACATGTTACAATGTGTTCTTTTAGCCGTCTGAGAATGGATTGAGTTTTAACAAGCAAGGGCAGAGGGCCAGTGTGACAGCATTCTGTATCCCAAGCTCTTGTCCAGCATCCTGGAAGAAATGGGTCACACGTGGACTTGAAGGATAAATGTGGGGGTCTTGCTGAATGGCGGAGGTGGCTCTCAGCAGGAAGGATGGAGAACCTGAAGGGAGGACGGAGTGGGAAGATGGTCTTCCCCTGGAGTTTGGCCATCTGACAGCTGAACTCCTCTCCAACCGCCCCCTGCTGAACTCTTGGTGTTGAGACATTCCTCCTCTTCTCTCTTCCTGCCGCACCATTTTGACATTCCTCTGCTTGTCTCCTTGTCTGCTCATCTGCTTCTGGAGCCTGGGGGTTAGGGGTTTACATGGGTACAGGATACGGGGGCGTGGCGGGCCAAAAGGCAACTTTTTGCGCTCAAAAACAGAAATGCCTGTTTCCATTTAGGGCCACGGGTCTTCAGACTTGAGGGTGGAGCCTTTGCCAGGTAACCACCCTCTTCTACCCAGTATTTCCCTGACTCCTGTCCATATCAATGAGGCTTTTCCTGTTTTCTAAAATGCTTCAGTTATTCACTAGTCTAGAACTTAAAATCATTAGTGTTGTTGCTTGCTATACGCTGTCGTTATACACTTGTTAAAACCTGTACTATTTGGGTGACGATGATGTGTCGATGTAGATTCATCAACTGCAACACATGTTCCACTCTGGTGGGGGATGTTGACAGTGGGACAGGCTGTGCCTGTGGCGGGTGGGGATAGAGAAACTCCCTGTACTTTCTCATCAATTTTTTTTTCTACTCAATTTTGCTGTGAACCTAAAACTGCTTTAAAAAATAAAGTCCATTTTTAAGAGGGGTCATTTCAATATGGTCTTATTTGTCTAAGGGCCTGAGTGCTCTTCTTTTTCTCTCCTCAAACTTCTCACAAATATACAGATTGTGCAGTCATTGGCAGAATTTGCGGTGTTTGTATCACTACGTTGGAGCTTGAGGGTAAAGTTTCATTATGTACACCAGGAGTTAATTTACCTTGGAACTTACTCTTTCTTTCCTTTCTTTCTTACATGGAGTGTGTGTTATCTGGGAGCTAATTTATTTCTGACATAGTTTAAGGAGTCTTCTGTTTTTGCCTTGAGTGACAGTGGAAAAACTGTCAGCCTGAAAACGTGAATGGTTTAGGATAAAATGAAAACAAGGACTCCAGGGTAGTTTGAATAATGAGCTAAGCATTCATTATTCTTGGTTTTTCTCTCTCCAGCATTATTAATTAGCAACTGTTTTCCAAAAAGTATCAGTGGAATTATCATTCTTAAAACTGACCAAAGTAAATGTTATGTTTAATTTTGTTTTAATTAAAACTAGATGTTATAATATTCTTATATCTATTTGTTTATTTGATTTATTCTCAGAAAGTATAGCAAATGACCACATAGTTCTCAGTGGGTGTTTGAATGAAAAGTGATTGTTCAGAGCTTTCATAGTTTCTAAAGCATTTGTAAGGATGATTCTTCGTGTTTTTGATTTAGGCTGAGTCTTTAATCTGATTTATTGCACACACTTGCTAAGCATCTTGGAAGAAAGAGTGGTGGTCAAGTTGTGCCACAGAACTCCTCCAGCCTCCATGGGGGGAGATTGATGGCAGTTTGGTTGAACTGGGAACCTGCAGGCCAGGGAAAGTCATCACCAGAAGCATAGGCTGACTAGAGGAATGTTCAAGATCTCCTTTCTGTGAGTTTTTCACATAGAAATGATTACAACAGGCATAGATTTTTGTTAATTAAAAATGGTTTATTGTGAATATATATTTATTGATTGTATTAGTTTGTTCTCACACTGCTATAAAGAACTGAGACTGGGTAATTTATGAAGAAAAGAGGTTTAATTGACTCACAGTTCCACCGGCTATGCAAGATGCATGGTTGGGGAGGCCTCAGGAAACTTACAATCATGGCAGAAGGAAAAAGGGGAAGCAAGCATGTATTCACATGGTGGCAGGAGAGAGAGAGAGAGAGAGAAGGGGAAGGTGCCACACACTTTTAAACAACCAGATTTTGTGAGAATTCTATCATAAGACAGCACTAGGGGAATGATGCTAAACCACTAGAAACCACCCTTTGATCCAATCACTGCCCACCACGCCCCACCTCCAACACTAGGGATTACAACTCAATGCGAGATTTGGGTGGGGACACAAAGCCAAACCGTATCGTTCCACCCCTGCCCCTTCCCAAATCTCATGTACTTCTCACATTTTAAAACACACTCATGCCTTCCCAATGGTCCCCCAAAGTCTTAACTCATTCCAGCATTAACTCAAAAGTCCAAGTCCAAAGTCTCATCTGACACAAGGCATGTCACTTCTGCCTATCAGCCGGTAAAATAAAAAAACAAGTTAGTTACTTCCAAGATACAATGAGGTACAAACATTGAGTAAATGCTCCCATTCCAAAAGGGAGAAATTGGACAAAACAAGTCTGAAACCTAGCAGACAGTCATTAAATCTTAAAGGTCCAAAATAGTTACCTTTGACTCCATGTCTCACATCCAGGGCATGCTGATGTAAGAGGTGGACTCTCAAGGCCTTGGGCAGTTCTGCCCCTGTGGCTCTGAAGGGTACTGCCCCTGTGGCTGCGTTCACAGGTTGGCATTGAGTGCCTGGAGTTTTTCTGGGCACACGGTGCAAGCTGTTGGTGGATTTACCATTCTGGAGTCTGGAGGACAGTGGCCCTCTCCTCACAGCTCCACAAGGCAGTGCTCCAGTGGGGACTCTGTGTGGGGGCTCCGATTCCACATTTCCCCTCCACATTGTCCTAGTAGAGGTTCCCCATGAGGGCTCTACCCCTGCAGAAGACTTCTGCCTGGAAATCCAGGCATTTTCATACATCCTCTGAAATCTAGGTGGAGGTTCCCAAGCCTCAACTGTTGCACTTGCACACCTATAGGCTTAACATCATGTGGAAGCTGCCAATGCTTCTTATGGCTTTCGCCCTCTGAAGCAGAGGCCTAAAGCATATCTGAGGCCCTTTATGCCAAGGCTGGAGCTGGTGGAGCTGTGATGCAGGACGCCATGTCCCGGGGCTGCACAGAACAGAGTGTGGGACCCTAGACCTGGCCCACAAAACCATTTTTCCCTCCTAGTCCTCCAGCCCTCTGTCTCTGAAATGCCTTGGAGGCATTTTTCACATTGTCTTGGCTATTAACATTTGGCTTATCTTTACTGAAGCAGGTTTGAATTCCTCCCCAGAAAAGGTTTTTTTTTTTTTTTTTTTTTTTTTTTTTTTTTTTTTTTTTTTTTTTTATTATATGGCCAGGCTGCAAATTTTCCAAACTTTTATGCTCTGCTGCTGCTTAGGAATTTCTTCTGCCAGATACCTGAAATCCTCTCTCTCAAGTTCAAAATTCAACAGATTCCCTAGAGCAGGGGCACAATGCCACTAGTTTTTTTTTTTTTTTTT
Source organism: Piliocolobus tephrosceles (assembly GCF_002776525.5). Taxonomy (NCBI): domain Eukaryota; kingdom Metazoa; phylum Chordata; class Mammalia; order Primates; family Cercopithecidae; genus Piliocolobus; species Piliocolobus tephrosceles. Next base: position 147,552,823 of record NC_045436.1, read on the forward strand.
TTTGCTAAAGCGTAGCAAGAATGACCTTTACTGCAGTTCCCAGTAAGTTCCTCATCTCCATCTGAGACCTCATCAGCCTGGCCATCTCTGTCCATATCACTATCATTTTGGTCAAAACCATTCAACAAGTCTCTAGGAAGTTTCAAACTTTCCCTTATCTTCCTGTCTTCTTCCAAAGCCTCCAAAGTGTTCCAACCTCTGCCCATTACCCAGTTCCAAAGTCACTTCTACATTTTTAGATATCTTTATAGCAATGCCCCATTTCTCTGATACCAATTTTCTGTATTAGTCTGTTCTCACACTGCTATGAAGAACTACCTGAGACTGGGTAATTTATGAAAAGAAGAGGTTTAATTGACTCACAGTTCCACAGGCTGTAGAGGAGACATTGCTGGGGAGGCTTAGGAAGCTTACAATCATGGCAGAGGGGCTAAGAGAGAGAGAGAGAAGGGGAAGGTGCCACACACTTTTAAACAACCAGATCTTGTGAGAACTCTATTGTGAGAAATCACTAGGGAGATGGTGCTAAGCCATTAGAGACCAATCCCCCCATAATCCAGTCACCTCCTACCAGGCCCCACCTCCAACACTAAGGATTACAATTCAGCATGAGATTTGGGTGGTGCCACAGAGCCAAACCATTATCACCGATTGATTAATAAATTATTGAATTGATGCCTTTTAATTGATTTTTTAGTTTTATCAAAGTTTTATATGTACAAAATTTAACAAGTCAATGGTTTCAGGCCAAGTATAGTGGCCAGCCTGTAATCCCAGCACTTTGGGAGGCTGAGGCGGGTGGATCACCTGAGGTCAGGAGTTTGAGACCAGCCTGGACAACATAGTGAAACCCTGTCTCTCTTAAAAATACAAAAATTAGCCAGGCATGGTGGCATGCACCTGTAGTTCCAGCTACTTTGGAGGCTGAGGCAAGAGAATGACTTGAACCTGATAGGCAGAGGTTGCAGTGAGCTAAGATCATGCCACAGCACTCTGGCCTGGGCAACAGAGTGAGACTCTGTCTCAAAACAAAACAAAACAAAAATGGTTTCATAAGGTTTTGTCTTTTTTTTTTTTTTTTTTTTTTCCCTCACTGTGTAACTCAGGCTGGAGTGCAGTGGTGCGATCATGGTTCACTGCAGCCTCTACCACCCAGGCTCAAGTGATCCTCCCACCTCAGTCTCCCAAGTAGCTAGGACTGTAGGTGCACACTGCCATGCTGGCTAATTTTTGTATTTTTTGTAGAGATGAGATCATTATATTGCCCAGGCTGGTCTTGAACTCTTAGGCTCAAGCAATCCATTCACTTCAGCCTCCCAAAGTGCTGGGATTGCAGGTGAAAGCCACTGTGCCTAACCAAGGTTTCTATTGAAAACCAGCAGACCTCTACATACCCTTTTCCATCCAATTTCCTCTCCATGGAGGCAATTACTTTTGTTTCTTACAGCTGTTGCTTCTGGAGTTTGCCCCCATATTTCTAAATTATATGCTTATATCACTATTTTTCATATTCTCATCCATTAAATGGGTTTTAAAACTTCGTAAGTTTTGTGTGAGCATTAAAAGGAATTAATTCAGGCTGGGCGCGGTGGCTCACGCCTGAAATCCTGGCACTTTGGAAGGCCGAGATGGGTGGATCACCTGAGGTCAGGAGTTTGAGACCAGCCTGGCCAACATGGTGAATCCCTGTCTCTACTAAAAATACAAAAACTAACTGGGCGTGGTGGCATGTACCTGTAATCTCAGCTACTTGAGATGCTGAGGCAGAGAATTGCTTGAACCTGGGAGGCAGAAGTTGCAGTGAACCAAGATTGCACCACTTCACTCCAGTCTGGGTGACAGAGCGAGACTCTGTCTTAAATAAATAAATAAAACCAAAGGAATTAATGCATTAGAAATAAGCACTTTTAACAGTGCCTGGCACTATTGTTGTTATATTGACTTTTCAGTTTTTGTTATTATCTCGTCTATTATAAAATAATTATGATTCAGTTCTGTTACACCATTTACACATCTTTCTCTGAACATCTCCTCCTGCCATCTGACAATATATCTCTCTCATAAATTTTTAAGAAAATATTTAATGTTTACATAACTATGATTTTAAAAATATGTGCAGCTGAGCCATATTTTCTATTTTTTTTCAATTATTTGTTTTCACTGGAGTTTATCATCTCATTTTTTTCTTATTTGCTTAGTTTTCTATGTACAACAATCCCCCTTATCCATGGTTTCACTTTCTGTGCTTTCAGTTTACTACATGTTCAACCCCAAAAATACTAAGTGGAACATTTAAGAAATAAAAAGTTTAGGCCCGATGCGGTGGCTCACGTGCCCGTGAGATCCCAACACTTTGGGAGGCTGAGGCGGGCGGATCACCTGAGGTCAGGAGTTCGAGACCAGCCTGATCAACTTGGTGAAACCCCCCTCTCAACTAAAAATAGAAAAATTAGCTGGGCCTGGTGGCACATCCCTGTAGTCCCAGGAGGCTGAGACAGGAGAATAGCTCGAACCCAGGAGGCAGAGGTTGCAGTGAGTCAAGATCCCACCACTACGCTCCAGCCTGAGTGACAGAGCAAGACTCTGTCTCAAAAAAACAAAAAAAAAAAGAAAAAAAAAATTATCCACAAGGTCTGTGCTGCCTGCCCACTGGTTGCTTAGTAGCCATCTTGATTATCAGATTAACTGTTGCAGTATTGCAGTGCTTGTGTTCAAGTAACCCTTATTTTACTTAATAATGGCCCCTAGAGTACTGTGCCTAATTAAATTTTATCGTAGGTCTGTACATACAGGAAAAAATACAGTGTATATAGGGTTCAGAGTATCTCTGGTTTCAGGCATCCACTGAGGGTCTTGGAACATATCCCCACAGATAGGAGGAGACTCCTTACCTCTACTGAAATCATCCCAAACCCTGCATCAGAAATGGAAATCTCCTGTCTGTATGTTCTGCCAGTGTAAACCTTTTTTTGGAAGATATCCTTCCTGGAGCTCTCTCTCCTCCTGCTGCAGTCTGGACTGGCTGTTCTCAAAATCTGCCACCCAGCTGTCACCCTGGGATTTCCTTTTCTTAACCTCAAAATTCCTTTCAGTTCTCCTCTGTATTGGAGCCTCTTTTCTTTTTTTTTCGGTCCCATGACATCCTGTTTCTCATTTTACACTTTCATTTTGGGTGAACACATCCTCCTGAAGCTTCCAGATCATGACTATCTCTACAACTCTTTCAACCTCGTACATGATTGATATTGGACTAGGTTTAGAATTCTAAAGTGAAAATTTTTTTCCTTAGAAATTTAAAGATGCTGCTCTTCTAGCTTTCGGTGCAGCTGTTGGGAAGTCTGATATTTTACCTTTTTAATGAGGCATACTATTTCCTTTCTGAATGCATTTAGAATCTTCTTTTTGTCCTTGGAATTGCAACGTTTTATGATGATGTTTCTTGGTGTGGAACTTTCTAAACCCCTTATGCAGGAGACCTTGTGATGCCTCTCAATATGAAAACTCATGTCCTTCAGCTCTGAAGAATTTCTTTTTTTTTTTGAGACAGAGCCTCGCTCAGTCACCCAGGCTGGAGTGCAGTGGTGCGATTTCATCTCACCATGTTGGCAAGGCTGGTCTCAAACTCCTGACTTCAGGCGATCCACCCACCTCGGCCTCCCAAAGTGTGGGATTACAGGCATGAGCCACCACGTCTGGCCTGAAGAATTTTCTTGAATTAATTTTTGAATAGTTTTAACCTTTCTATTTTCTCTGTTCTCTCTTTCTGGAACTCCCAATTTATTTGAATATTATAGTTCTTCATCAGGTCTTTAATTTTTTCCTCTATTTTCCATCTCCAAAACATTTCTTTACTTTCCCAAACTCTGAAAGAGTTTGTGGAAAATTGGTATTATTTCTTATGGGGTTTTTTTTGTATGTTTTCCATGTCTGAATTTTTTTTTTTACTTTCCCAAACTTTATCTTCTGACATTTCTATTTCACGTAACTTTCTAATTTCCTTCATTTTTTTTCTCTGAACATATCAATTACAGCTTTTTGAAATTTTCTACTTTTTAAAATTATTATTATTTCTGTGTCTACTGAGCTCTTATAAAAATCTTATTTGTTTTTATCTCAGTTTTTCTATTAGAAAATTTATCAGATATCTGGTCATCCTTGACTCTTTTCTCATATTTAAAAGTGAAGCACTAAAAAGCTGGTTGTAAGTTGTGTAGTGTGTGTGTACATGCATGTGTATATGTGTGTGCATATGTGTGTGTGTGTGCATGCACATACATGGTGGTGTTGAGGGCTGGAGGGAGCTTACCAGTGTGTGAACTTTTCTGTAGAGTGATCTTGCTGGGCTGTTTCATTGGGAAACTCCTATTTTGTAGTTTCTTTGGGTCTTTTCTCTTAATCTAGACAGTTTCCTGAAACCCTTTCCGATTTGAGAATTATAAACCTGACTGCCAGCATTCTGAGACTGGAGTGGAGGGAAGGGGATGAGGGCCCACAAGATGTAGAACTCCAGTTGATCCCCAGTTTTTTCTATGGTGCCCTGCCCTGATGTCACCGAGGCTGGAGTCTCTCTGGCTAACCCTCTTTGGAGGGTCAGCTCTGGACTTCTGAGACTGGAGATAGCAGTTGGCAGATCTGGGGGCATCTATGCGCCTCTATTTGTATAGGCTTGTAAGCAGTCTTCTGTTCTCAGCCTCAATTTCATCCTGGGGCCATCAACTCCTGAGTCTTTCTGAGGTTCTGTGTCTCAAATCATCCTACTTCAGGCTGCCCCCAATTGGTTCCAGCTTCCTTTGGTCAGCTAAGTTGGTAGTCACTTGTCCCATATCCTCTCCAACTTCCAAAATATTTCTTTTTCTTTTCTACTTTCTTTTTCTCTTTGTCCTTGTGAGTTAATATCTTTTTTTTTTTTAAGCTACTCTCTTTTATTTTGGTGGGACTGGTGAAGCTGGGGGCAAAACTGTAAATGATGTTTTTATTTTTTAATTTATTTTTATTTATTTATTATTATTTTTATTATTTTCCAGTCAGAGTCTTGCTCTGTCACCCAGGCTGGAGTGTAGTGGTGCCATCTTGGCTCACTGCAGCCTCCACCTACGGATTCAAGCAATTCTTGTGCTTCAGCCTCCTGAGTAGCTGGGATTACAGGCATGCACCAGTATGCCCGGCTAATTTTTGTATTTTTAGCAGAGACAGGGTTACACTGTGTTGTCCAGGCTGGTCTGGAACTCCTGACCTCAAGTGATCTGCCCATCTCAGCCTCCCAAAGTGCTGGAATTACAGGCGTGAGCCACTGTGCCTGGCCTGATGTTTTTAATTTACAAAATTTAATGGATCTTTTTAGTGATAGAATTTAAATAATGTAATGATGAAATATAAACTGAGCTGCATTAATTTAATTCTAATTAGACCCAGGAGACAGAGCACACATATGTAGTCCCAGCTATTCAGGAGGCTGAGGCAGGAAGGTTGCTTGAGCCCAGGAATTCAAGGCTGCAATGTGCTTGATCACTGCTGTGAATATCTACTGCACTCCAGCCTGGGCAGCATACCTAGACCCTGTTTCTAAGATAAATAAATAAGTCTAGCTGGACACAGTCTCAACTTTACATTTTTCTTGGGATGCAAAATTTGGTTGTTGTTATAGGATTGTATATTTCCATAAGTGTTCTATTTGTGTTAAGTATTTAGATTAGAAAAAAAGAAAAGCTAAAAATCAATAAGCCTGAAGAAATTAGAAGACAAACAGAAAATTTTACTTAAAGAAGGTATAATAGAAGGAAGGAAATTACAAAGATTTTTTTTTAAAAAAAGCCAAATGAACCAGAAAACACTGTACAATTCAGCAAAGAGAAAAGTAAAGCCTTGATGAGGATGATCATGAACAAAGTAGAGAAGGCTTACATCACCAGTACTGGAAATGGAAAAGGAAACATCTCACCTTTGATGTTAAATAGATCACAAAGTGGCATTATAAGTAATAATAAAGCCAAACTTTTTAGATAAATCAGACAAATTCTTAGAAAAATAACTGGCCAAAGTGGACATGAGAATTGTGATTTGTCCAATAAATACATATTAAAATAGAATCTGTAGTTTAATCCTTCCTACAAATGAAACTCTATGCCTAAATGGCTTCACTAGAGAATTTGATAAAGACTTTAAGTAAGAAATAGTACCAATTGTAGGCCTGGTATGGTGGCTCATGGCTGTAATCCCAGCCCTTTGGAAGGTTGGTTTGGCTGTGTACCCACCCAAATCTCATTTCGAATTCCCACATGTTGTGGGAGGGACATAGTGGGAGGTAATTGAATCATGGGGACAAGTCTTTCCCATGCTGTTCTCATGATGATGAATAAGTCTCATGAAATTTGATGGTTTTAAAAAGAGGAGTTCCCCTGCACACACTCTCTCTCTTTGCCTGCTGCCATCCATGTAAGACATGACCTGCTCCTCCTTGCCTTCTGCCATGATGGTGAGGCTTCTCCCAGCCTCGTGGAAATGTAAGTACAATTAAATCTCTTTCTTTTGTAAATTGCCCAGTCTTGGGTATGTCTTTATCAGCACTGTGAAAACAGGCTAATACAGAGGCTGAGGAGGGCAGATTGCCTGAGGCTAGGAATTTGAGACCAGCCTGGACAACATGGAAAACCTCATCTCTACAAAAATACAAAAATTAGCTGGATGTGGTGGTGCATTACTGCAGTCCCAGTTACTCAGGAGGCTGAAGTGGAAGGATCACTTGAGCCTAGGAAGCAGAGGTCGCAGCAAGCCAAGATCTTGCCACTGCACTCCAGCCTGGGTGACACAGCGAGACCTTATCGAAAAAAAAAAAAGATGAAAGAAAGAAGGAAAGGAAGAAAGGAAGAGAGAAAGAAGAAAGAAAAAGAAAGAAAGAAACAAGAAAGAAAGAGAAAGAAAGAAAGAAAGAAAGAAAGAAAGAAAGAAGGAAAAACAATTTTACACAAACTCTTTCAGAGCATAGAAAAAGATAGAACAATTCTTAAGTTTTTTTAAGAGGCCAGTATACCCTTGGTACCAAAATCTGACAACATTATAAGAAAGGAAAATTACAGGCCAATCCCACACACATGAAAATGTCCTAAATAAAACATTAGTAACCAGAATTCAGTCGTGTATAAAAAGTATAAAACATTGTGACCAAGTTTATTTATTCAAAGAGTTCATTGTGGAAATTCAAGATTGACTTGCAAAAATCAACATAATTTATCATCTCAGCAGAGGAAGGCAGCATTTGTGGCAAGGTGACTATTTAAGATGTCCCACTGTCAAGCAGCGTTTGGAGTTTGGGGTAGTTTGGTAGTTTTATCCATAACTTACCAATCAAACCAGAAGTAAAGAAATTCTGTCCAAAATCTCGTTACAATCCAGTACATTGGATGTGGATGGAGACATGAGAAGCCAGACAGTATCGAGACCCAGACCTAAACCCAGATGCTAAGGAGCAGAGGACAGGGAGACAGACCATAACACCCAGCAAGTGATGCCTGCCATGGGAAACAGCTTCGCCTCTCTGCAGATTAGCACCATGGCTTCCTGAAGAGAATATGTGTTCCGGTTTTCAAACTGTGACAGCACTCCCCAAGAATTATCCCATGCTGCATAATTCATGTCTGGTCCAACTTCCTTTTGATAACATCTCAGCTGGGTTTGGCCTACTTCCATGAGTCAAAGGTATGGGTCATCTCTGACCCATTGACCCAAATAGATGAGTGCAGTAGGGGCTTACAGGAAAGCACCGAGAGCTGACTGGTCTTTTCTCCCCTCAACTATGCCAGTCATTTCCAGGAGAGATCAATATCATGGGATGATGGTCCCATTTGGAGTCTGCTGTCCATTATTTCCCAGAATTTGGGGCTATCCTCTTTTGTTTGACCTACTTACTGTTTCAACAGTTGAAACCCGCCAGGCGTGGTGGCTCATGCCTGTAATCCTAGAGCATTGGGAGGCTGAGGTGGGCTTGAGTCTGGTAGTTCGAGACCAGCCTGAGCAACATGGCAAATGCCCATCTCTATAAAACACACACACACACACACACACACACAAAAAGCCTGGGTGCAGGGGCTCATACCTGTAATCCCAGCACTTTGGAAGGCCAATATGGGTGGATCACTTGAGGTCAGGAGTTTGAGATCAGCCTAGCTAACACAGTGAAACCCCGTCTCTACTAAAAATCCAAAAATTAGCCAGGCGTGGTGGCATATGCCTGTAATCCCAGCTACCTGGGACCCTGCGGCAGGAGAATTGCTTGAACCCAGGGTTGGGAGTTGCAGTGAGCAGAGATCATGCCACTGCACTCTAGCCTGGGCAACATAGCGAGACCTTGTCTCAAAAAAAAAAAAAAAATTAGCCAGGTGGGCTTGAGCCCAGGAGTTCAAGACCAGCCTGAGCAACATGGCAAAACCCCATCTCTATAAAATACAAAAAAAAATTAGCCAGGCATGTGGCAGGCACATGTAGTCACAGCTACCCAAGAGGCTGAGATGGGAGGATTGCTCGAGCCCTGGAGGTCAAGGCTGCAGTTTGGCCTACTTCCATGAGTCAAAGGTATTGGTCACCTCTGACCCATTGACCCAAATAGGTGAGTGCAATAGGGGCTTACAGAAAAGCATCGAGAGCTGACTGGTCTTTTCTCCCCTCAACTATGCCAGTCATTTCCAGGAGAGATCATTCCAGCCTGCACAACAGAGTGAGACCCTGTAGTGGAAACCATGATGCTTTTTTTTTTCAGCATAGGTCTTGCTCTAAAGAGCAAGGTCTGCTTCTGGAGACAGGCAAACATTTCTGGGTTCAATACCTCTGTTGAAAACTCACCTGAGTCACTTTGGTCAGACATAGCTCTTGGTTTCTTCTATAGTCTCAGAAGAGATTTGAAGTGACTCCCTTCCTCACAATTATGCTTCCAAGTTATAGTTCTGCTACATTCATTTATTTAGTTGCTTGTTTATTTAGCAAACATTTATTAGCAAGCAAGTCCAGAGCCATTTCTGCAACTGGTTCTTTAAGGCTAAAAGAAGCCCCAACTCTCTGTCACTTTAGGTGCTTCATCTACCACATTGCATGACAGGGTGATCCAAAGCAGACATGCTGAACCTCTAGAGACAGGATTCTGTTACCTTGACGACTGGCATTGGATGGAGAGTGAGCTGCGATCCTCTGAGTCGTGGCTTTACATGGAACCAGTTAGGGCTTTAACCCAGAGCTAGAGCCCAACAGTGAAGACTACAGGAGTCAAAGGTCATCATATTCTATTTGTGCAATTGTGCGAGTATCTGTAAAATACTTTAGCCAAGCCACATATTTTAAATACCTTTAATGCCCAAATTACAGCCTATTTCTAAAATCCATAATGCAGTTTGACAAGTCATTAGGATCAGAAATAAAAACCTGTGTCTGACATTCCCTGTGCTGATTGGCAACACAGTAGCTCTTTGTCAAGAGAATGGAGGCAAGATGGTGCACTTCCGGGTTCTTCTTCACCACCAACTCTTCCCGCGCGCGCAAAAATGCAGCCGGCGCCAGGGAGGGTGCAGACCAACTGGGCATGCGCCAGGTGACGTCAATCCAAAGAGACCGAGATTTACCTGGTCGCACCTGCGGAACGCCCCCCGACACGCCCGTGCCCCGCCTATTGCCCTCCCACTCCTAGAAAAGCCACTCTTGGCCAGGGTCCCACGCGGACTTCCCAGCCCCACTCCTGTCGGGATGTCGGGACTGCAGGAACTCCGTCCGAGAGCCCCACCGGGGGGACTCTGCCAGCCTTCTTTGCCAGAGGCTGACAGACTTCTTCCCCACACCTTAGGTCACCAAAATAAACTTGCAGTTTTGCTCCTACACTTGCCTACCTGCTGGTTCTTTTGTGCTCGCTCGGCTGGTCTTAGAAAAACAAATCAGTTGGTGCTGAAGACCCGGGAGGAGACCCCTCCTCAGGCCTCTAGGGGTTGAGGAACCTCCTCCTGCTCCCATGCCGCAGACGGACCAGGACCTGAGACCCGCTTCCCTCACTCTCACGGCCTCTCTGGGGTAAGTGCCCTTGTCTCCTCTTTACCTCCCTCGGTCAAAAATCCTGCGCAGGTCCGAGGCCCACTTTTGAGCCACCAAGTGGCTCGGGAGACCCGTTCAGGACGGAGACGTCCGTCTGAAGGTAATCTCCACTTTGGCTCCATGAGCCTCCAGTCTGTCTCTGCTGGTTCCAAAGGACGCTTTGAAGCCAGGCAGAGATCCACTTCCATTTCCATTGTGTCCATTGTGTAAGTAAAGAGGAAACAAACGGGAAACCCCCCAGTCCAAATTTCCAAAGAGCACCCCCTTAGGGTGCCTCCTAGCCAATTTAAAAACCTTACAGCTTGAACAAGACCTTAGGAGGAAGCAGTTAATTTTCCTTTCCACTGTGGCGTGATCGACCTCAGCAATTTCTGCCAGTGGCTAGGCAAGTGGTCCGAAATTAATTACGTACAAGGCTTTTGGGCCTTAAGCTCTCGTCCCGATACTCCTCCTTCTCTCCACCCCCTCCCTTCCTGCCCAGACTCCTCCTCCTCCCCCCATCCAGATTCCTCCTTCCTCCTCCTTATCTACTAGTAATCCACTTGGTCCTGTGCCTCCTTTGAGGCCCCCAACTGGCTGTCTTGAGTCCCCTATCTCTGCCCACACCCTCCTACAGTGTTAGCACCTTTGCAAGAGGTGGCTGGGGCGGAGGGGGTAGTCAGAGTACATGTCCCTTTTTCATTGGCCGATCTTTCCAAAATTGAGAAGCGTTTAGGTGATTTCTCAGCTAATCCTACCATATACATAAAGGAATTTAGACACCTTTCTCAGGCCTATGACTTAACTTGGCATGACCTCCAGGTTATCCTAACCTCTACCCTAAACTGACTGAGGTTCTAACCCAATATACCCAGTTAGATCCGGCCTCCCCCACAGGGGCCACCATTTTGGCGTCTTATTTCATTTCTCAATCAGCTCCTGACATTCATAAAAAAACTTCAAAAGGTAGAGGATGGTCCTCAGACACCAATACAAGACCTAGTTAAATTAGCCTTTAAGGTCTATAACTCCAGAGAGGAGACGGGAGGCTCGCCTCAAACAGAAGTTACAGCTCCTAGCAGCGGCTTTACAGCCCAGTCGTAACCCCAGACCAGAGAGCACACACCCCACAGACTCCAAAGCTACAAAAGGAGCCTGCTATAAGTGCGGCAAGGCAGAACACTATGCCAACAGGTGTCCTCAAGGTCCCTGAGCCCCAACGCAGCCTTGCTATAAGTGCAAGGCATCAGAACATTAGGCCAGTGAATGTCCTAACCCTCGTCCACCAGCAACCCCCTGCCCTGCTTGCCAGCAGGAAGGACACTGGAAGTCTGATTGCCCCACCCTGAGAACAGGTGCCGCGCCTCCACGTGACCCCCTTTCCCAGGATCCTGGGAGCTCCTTCCAGCTCCTACATCTGGACGATGACAACTGAAGGTGCCGAGACTTGGGGACCCCCATCACCCTCGCCGAGCCGCAGGTAACTCTCCTGGTAGCGGGTAAGACAATTAATTTTTTAATCGACAGCGAGGCTACCTATTCTGTTTTGCCGTCCTTCTCTGGACCTAGCCTTCCATCCAATATCTCTGTAGTAGGAGTAAGGAGAAAGCCATCCACTCCACGAAAAACTCCACTCCTCAATTGCTGTCTGGCCAACAACTACTTTGCACACTCGTTCCTCATTCCCAGCTAAAAAGGGCCTCTACCAAAAGCAATCAGTGGAAATCAGTTCAACTTTCCCCCCACTCGCCTCAAACTTACTAAATTTTCTTAACTATCTCATACTCCCCAGCCTTGCCAGGACTATCCTTCTGGGTTTTGTCCATATTCCAACAAATGCTTCCATTCCTCATTCCTATACTAATACTGTGCCTTATTTTATTTTTCATCGGTGCATCCAAATACCAACCATAGGCCCCAACCTTAACAACGCCCCTTAACAGCAGGAAGTAGCCAGACAGACCACGGTGCCCCTTTATCACTATTATCAATAAAAGGTTGGACTGTTTGGACGAACGGAGGCAAGATGGTGCACTTCCGGGTTCTTCTTCACCACCAACTCTT
>NC_045436.1:147565327-147573904 GCF_002776525.5 Piliocolobus tephrosceles
CGGGATGTCGGGACTGCAGGAACTCCGTCCGAGAGCCCCACCGGGGGGACTCTGCCAGCCTTCTTTGCCAGAGGCTGACAGACTTCTTCCCCACACCTTAGGTCACCAAAATAAACTTGCAGTTTTGCTCCTACACTTGCCTACCTGCTGGTTCTTTTGTGCTCGCTCGGCTGGTCTTAGAAAAACAAATCAGTTGGTGCTGAAGACCCGGGAGGAGACCCCTCCTCAGGCCTCTAGGGGTTGAGGAACCTCCTCCTGCTCCCATGCCGCAGACGGACCAGGACCTGAGACCCGCTTCCCTCACTCTCACGGCCTCTCTGGGGTAAGTGCCCTTGTCTCCTCTTTACCTCCCTCGGTCAAAAATCCTGCGCAGGTCCGAGGCCCACTTTTGAGCCACCAAGTGGCTCGGGAGACCCGTTCAGGACGGAGACGTCCGTCTGAAGGTAATCTCCACTTTGGCTCCATGAGCCTCCAGTCTGTCTCTGCTGGTTCCAAAGGACGCTTTGAAGCCAGGCAGAGATCCACTTCCATTTCCATTGTGTCCATTGTGTAAGTAAAGAGGAAACAAACGGGAAACCCCCCAGTCCAAATTTCCAAAGAGCACCCCCTTAGGGTGCCTCCTAGCCAATTTAAAAACCTTACAGCTTGAACAAGACCTTAGGAGGAAGCAGTTAATTTTCCTTTCCACTGTGGCGTGATCGACCTCAGCAATTTCTGCCAGTGGCTAGGCAAGTGGTCCGAAATTAATTACGTACAAGGCTTTTGGGCCTTAAGCTCTCGTCCCGATACTCCTCCTTCTCTCCACCCCCTCCCTTCCTGCCCAGACTCCTCCTCCTCCCCCCATCCAGATTCCTCCTTCCTCCTCCTTATCTACTAGTAATCCACTTGGTCCTGTGCCTCCTTTGAGGCCCCCAACTGGCTGTCTTGAGTCCCCTATCTCTGCCCACACCCTCCTACAGTGTTAGCACCTTTGCAAGAGGTGGCTGGGGCGGAGGGGGTAGTCAGAGTACATGTCCCTTTTTCATTGGCCGATCTTTCCAAAATTGAGAAGCGTTTAGGTGATTTCTCAGCTAATCCTACCATATACATAAAGGAATTTAGACACCTTTCTCAGGCCTATGACTTAACTTGGCATGACCTCCAGGTTATCCTAACCTCTACCCTAAACTGACTGAGGTTCTAACCCAATATACCCAGTTAGATCCGGCCTCCCCCACAGGGGCCACCATTTTGGCGTCTTATTTCATTTCTCAATCAGCTCCTGACATTCATAAAAAAACTTCAAAAGGTAGAGGATGGTCCTCAGACACCAATACAAGACCTAGTTAAATTAGCCTTTAAGGTCTATAACTCCAGAGAGGAGACGGGAGGCTCGCCTCAAACAGAAATTACAGCTCCTAGCAGCGGCTTTACAGCCCAGTTGTAACCCCAGACCAGAGAGCACACACCCCACAGACTCCAAAGCTACAAAAGGAGCCTGCTTTAAGTGCGGCAAGGCAGGACACTATGCCAACAGGTGTCCTCAAGGTCCCTGAGCCCCAACGCAGCCTTGCTATAAGTGCAAGGCATCAGAACATTAGGCCAGTGAATGTCCTAACCCTCGTCCACCAGCAACCCCCTGCCCTGCTTGCCAGCAGGAAGGACACTGGAAGTCTGATTGCCCCACCCTGAGAACAGGTGCCGCGCCTCCACGTGACCCCCTTTCCCAGGATCCTGGGAGCTCCTTCCAGCTCCTACATCTGGACGATGACAACTGAAGGTGCCGAGACTTGGGGACCCCCATCACCCTCGCCGAGCCGCAGGTAACTCTCCTGGTAGCGGGTAAGACAATTAATTTTTTAATCGACAGCGAGGCTACCTATTCTGTTTTGCCGTCCTTCTCTGGACCTAGCCTTCCATCCAATATCTCTGTAGTAGGAGTAAGGAGAAAGCCATCCACTCCACGAAAAACTCCACTCCTCAATTGCTGTCTGGCCAACAACTACTTTGCACACTCGTTCCTCATTCCCAGCTAAAAAGGGCCTCTACCAAAAGCAATCAGTGGAAATCAGTTCAACTTTCCCCCCACTCGCCTCAAACTTACTAAATTTTCTTAACTATCTCATACTCCCCAGCCTTGCCAGGACTATCCTTCTGGGTTTTGTCCATATTCCAACAAATGCTTCCATTCCTCATTCCTATACTAATACTGTGCCTTATTTTATTTTTCATCGGTGCATCCAAATACCAACCATAGGCCCCAACCTTAACAACGCCCCTTAACAGCAGGAAGTAGCCAGACAGACCACGGTGCCCCTTTATCACTATTATCAATAAAAGGTTGGACTGTTTGGACGAACGGAGGCAAGATGGTGCACTTCCGGGTTCTTCTTCACCACCAACTCTTCCCGCGCGCGTGAAAATGCAGCCAGCGCCAGGGAGGGTGCAGACCAACTGGGCATGCGCCAGGTGACGTCAATCCAAAGAGACCGAGATTTACCTGGTCGCACCTGCGGAACGCCCCCCGACACGCCCGTGCCCCGCCTATTGCCCTCCCACTCCTAGAAAAGCCACTCTTGGCCAGGGTCCCACGCGGACTTCCCAGCCCCACTCCTGTCGGGATGTCGGGACTGCAGGAACTCCGTCCGAGAGCCCCACCGGGGGACTCTGCCAGCCTCCTTTGCCGGAGGCTGACAGACCTCTTCCCCACACCTTAGGTTACCGAAATAAACTTGCAGTTTTGCTCCTACACTTGCCTACCTGCTGGTTCTTTTGTACCCGCTCGGCTGGTCTTAGAAAAACAAATCAGTTGGTGCCGAAACTTCCCGGGTCGATTGCCCCATGACCACCTGGGTTAGAATTCTTGCTTAGAATTAACCACCTGGATCATCGCAATAGAGCGAGACTCCGTCTCCAAACAAACAAACAAACGAACAAACAAACAAACAAAAAACCAATAGACTACCTGGGCCTGGTGCAGTGGTGTTTGCTTGTAATCCCAGCTACTTGGGAGGATGAGGCAGGAGGATCACCTGAGCCCAGGAGCTCCAGGGCAGTCTGGGCAACATAGTGAGACCCTGTCTCTAAATATGAAAAATAAAAAAAAGAATTGACCACCTGGGTTGGTCAATAATGAAAGTAATACATATGATATCCCACAGTATATATGGAAATATTTAAAAGTAAATTGGAGATAGTAGAACAATCGTCTCTGCCACATCCTAATTAATAATCTGGACAAGTTAGTCAACATTCGTGTGCTTTCAATTATTCATTTGTTCATGCACATAGATTTTTAGGTCAATAAAATAATGTACATAAAGTACTTAGAATCATGTCTGATACACACACACACAAAAGACACCCAATAAGTGGTAGCTCCTATTACTAACTGTATAGTGCATACCACCGTACATCTTCTACTTGCCTCTCAGAAAGCCTTGGCTCTTGTCCAGGTTTGGTCAACATGGAAAGAGAAAACTGAGGTCCACCCAGATATGCTACATGCTAGTGCATGCTAAGTTGTCACAGTACAAAGGCAGGCCCTAGGCTTACAAATTGGAAAAATTCATTTTCCTCCGTGTCCCCAGAGGTTACGCATGATAAGCTCCTTAGAGACTGATGTATAAATCAAACTTTCAATTTATAAATTATCATGAGCAATTTAGTTACCAAATGCATTGGGTATTTTAATTCCTAGAAGTAAATGATAATATCTTTAGGATGAGTTTATTTTATACAATGGATACATTCCTGAAGACTGCATTATCCAAAACTTATGTAACTCAGAGCAATTTTTTCCCACATTAATACATTTAAAGTATGAAAGAGTAGATTTCCAGTGCACATCAATCTACACCAGTTGGTACATAATTGCTTTTTAATGGTGCTTTTCATTTCTTCGGCAATGATCTCTGATATTTTGCAGAAATCAATCTGCTGAATTATAAGCGTATAATATCATAATGGCCGTCTGGTCTTCTGCAGAGCCTTTTTATGACATCTAAAGTGCAGAAGAAATGCATTGCTCCTGGTGCTTTTCTGTACCATCACGTTGTGAATGCTCACATGACATGGCCTTAGGATGTTAACAAAATCACATGTCGATTGTCACCAAAATCACTTGGAGTTCTGAGCTGTGTGAACAGCAGCGTAGTCTATGAGATATCTGCAAAAGGAAGAGAGGATTTCTGCTTTAGAACTGAAGTGGCACAGTTTACAATTCACTTGTCTGAGCAGTTTTGACATGAGCAATTCTTGATTTTATTTTAATTTGGGAGATTTGCACCATTTCTCATTTTGAGCACAAAATGAGACCTTATGAATGTTCTGCATTACACAATTTCAAATACATGTAACTCAAATTCACCTAAAACATGACTGTGTTGTACTGACAAATTATTGCCCTTTCCATCTTTTCCTTGTCAAGGAGAATTGCGTAGGAGAGAGACCTCGGCTTTGGAGCTACCAGGGAGATCTGCATCTAATTCAGTTCTTTGTCACTTACTAGCTGGGTGGGACTTCATTTCCTCATTTGAGAAATGGGAATTATAAATGCCTGTCATAGAGGGTGATTCTGAAGATGAATAATACTATCAAACATGTATTAGGGGGCTTCCTATAGGCCACCTAATTTATGTATATCATTGCATTAATTTTACTGAAATTCCATGGAATAGAAATTTTTAGTCCATAGAGAAAATAGGGCTCATGGAAGTTAAATAATCTGACTCAGGCCAGATAGCTAGTAAACAGCAGAACTGAGATTCGAACTCAGGTGTGAACTGACTTCAAATCAAGACACACTTCTCCTTACTGGAACTAAATGAAATCATGTCTCTATTATGTCCAAGAATAATATCCGACATGCTAGCTGTAGGATTTTGTAAAAGAAATAAGAAAAAAATAATTTACAAAGAATAATATCTGACATAAAGCAGATAATTATAGATGGAAATTAGTATTACCATTATTATGGAAACCTTCTTCCCCATGTCCAAAACACACACACACACACACACACACACACACACACACACACACACACACACACCATCTGTACACTAGATTGCCTTAATCTTCTATTTATTTTCCCACACAATGTTTATATACATACACATACCTATACACATACCTGTACATATATAGTATGACAAGAGAAATGAATTTTCTCAAGGCCTTTCCAGAGAGCTTACAAAGACAAATACCTACTGCTTTTCCTCCTAGAATAGATAGCACTGGCAAAGTCCCCCAGCTATCTGACAATAAAGTAAGTATACATATTAGTTTCTTAGGGTTGCTGTAACAAAGAACCAGAGATTGAATGGCAAATAAACATTGATTTTGTTAAGTTCAGAGGCCTGGAAGCCTGAGATCGTGGTGTCAGCAGGATTGGTTCCTTCTGTTGGCTGAGAGGGAGTCTCTGTTCCAGCCCTCTCCCCTAGCTTCCGGTGATTTGTTGGCAATTTTTGGCGTTCCTTGGCTTGTACACCCATCATCCCAATCTCTGCCTTCATCTTCACGTGGCATTGTCCATTTTCCTGATGATGTCTCATCACATTATCTTCCCTCTGTGTGTGCAGGTCTGTGTCTGAACTTCTCTCTTTCGTAAGTCACACCAGATTAAGTCTACCATAATGACTTCGTTTCAACGTGATGACCTCTGTAATGGGCCTGTTTCCAAAGAAGGTCACATTTTGAGTTACTGGGAGTTAGAATTTCAATGTATCATTTAGGGAGGACACCCAGTGTGCAAGAGGATTTGTGTGTGTGTGAAAGAGAGAGAGAGAGAGAGGGAGAGAGAGAATACAGGTGAGCAGAGCTAACACTGGACAAAAGCATTGTGGGAGTTGATATTGATTTGTTGTTGAAGCCCATCTACCTGCTAGAATCTCTCTTGGTGTCTGGCATGTTGGATGTGTTAATGCATAAATCTTAGGATTGCAAGTGACTCAATTGGAACTAGATTAAGCAAAGAGGGAATATATCGGGTTATACAATCAAACCATAGAAATGGCAGGGGTGGCCTGGTGTGGTGGCTCCCACCTATAATCCCAGCACTTTGGGAGGCTGAGGTGGGCGGGTCACTTGAGGTCAGGAGTTCGAGACCAGCCTGGCCAACATGATGAAATCCTGTCTCTACTAAAAGTACAAAAATTAGCTGGACGTGGTGGTGTGCACCTGTAGTCCCAGCTACTCGGGAGGCTGAGGCAGGAGAATCGCTTGAACCCCAGAGGTGGAGGTTTCAGTGAACCGAGATTGCGCCACTACACTCTAGCCTGGGCACACAGGGAAACTGTCAAAAAAAAAAAAAAAAAAAGAAAGAAAGAAAGAAAGAAAGAAAAGAAAAAAAAAAAACAAAAAGAAAAGAAAAGAAAAAGGCAGGGGAGGAGTAGCCAAAGAGCCAGGGACTTGAACGCTGTCATTTCTCTCTCTTTCTTTCTCTGCTCTTTTCTGCATGCTGCCTTCTTTCTTATGGCTTTCTTCATTGAGAGTGCAGGCATGATGTCAGACCACTCCTCACTTCCATTCTTGCAACCCTGTAACCAGAAAATTAAGAGCAAAGCCTTCTTGATTGGTTAGGGAAGCATGCCAACAGGCTCTTCTAGGATCACATGACCTTCCCTAAACCAACCCCTGAATGCCAACCCTTAAACCTGAGTCATATGCTTACCTCTAGCTAGGGGTCTAGGGATACTAGGATTGGCATTACTGAAGTTCGAGAGGAACAGTTCCCCAACGAAGGGGATAAAATAAACAGGGCTTTGGGCACATGTGCAGCCCAAGATAGAGCTTCAAAGTTTCATTTCCTGCAAGCTTGTCTACAGGGCTACTGTACCCGAGTGGAGGGCTGAGCTGGGCTTTTGCTGTCCTAGAATCTCATTGCTGTCCCCAATTGTTGGGTATGAGTTGTGGTGGAGACTGCCTAGCTTCACCAAACTCATTGCCTCCTTTTTCCTGGCACAGAGCTGCACTGTATTTTGCAGCCTCTGTTGAAGTTACATCGCTGGTAAGCACTGGCCAAGTAATTGAGTTCTAGCCAAAGGGTGATTAGAAGTGACGTGTGCCACCTCTACATCTGCTCCATAAAACCTCCCATTCCCCCACATTTTTCCCTGCTGCCAGCTCGAAGCAGATGGGCGTGGCAACGTGAAGTCACGTGTTGAAGTTGATGGTACAGCAGGATGGAGGGAGCACAGGTTCCTGAATCTCTTCTTGGAGAAGGCCCATCTGCTCACCAGGAATCCCATTTGAGACTTTACGTGAGAGAGAAACACACGTCTATTGTTGTAGCAATTACAAATTTCAAGTTTGCTACAGCAGCGAGTGTTACTCTAACCAACAGAATTTCTTCCTTTTTTCATCAATCTTGCTTTCCCAAGTAGCCACAGGGGACACTGAAGCCAACAGAGCTGGTTTGAATTCTGACTCTGTACTTACTAGCCAGCCACTCCGCATCTTTGGGTGCAGTCTTCTTTATAGAATAATCATGCCTACTTCACAAGGCCAAACTAAGCTTTGAACGCTAGAGGGAAGATGCATGCTGTCATCGCAGAGTAGGTGTTGACCGTATTGTGTTTTTCAACTACCACAGGGTGACTTCATCCAAAATGACTTCCCATATAGCTAGGGCTGCTTTGGAGAAATATATTCTCAGCTAGGAGATTCTTCAGTCTCAGAAAAGAGGCTTCCTGAATCGGAACACTTTATGTCTTTGGGCTATTGTAAAATGCCATTGCCACTGATCCGTCATTCCACCAGGAGGCAAACCCCAGCAGATGGTAAATCCCCAGTTCTAGCTCTTGCTCTCTGGAACCCCTCAGGTAGGAATAATTCCCAATTCCAGGCTTGTAGCCCTCTGCTTCTCTTTTATTCATTTACACACTTATTCATTTGTTCATTCATTCATACATGTGTCCACCTGTCTGCTTATCCATTCATCCATGCAACAACTATTTACAGCGTGCCCACTCTGTGCCAGGCAATGTGCTGAGAGCTAGAGATGCAGATGTGAAAAGGAAAAGCTCTCCTCACTCTCACTGAGCTTCCATTCTACTGAGAGGGCAGACAAGAGAGCGACAGATGCTATGGTAGGAGTGAGTGGTATAGGGTGCTATGGAGGCTCAGAGAAGAGAGTGACAGATGCTGTGGTAGGAGTGAGTGGTACAGGGTGCTATGGAGGCTCAGAGAGGGCACTTAGTCTAGGACTCGGAAAAGGTGTGTCACAAGTAGTGATGCCAAGCACAAGTTTTTCCTGGCAAAAGAATGGCAAAACTGGTTCTACCACAACCACTAGCTACTCTTGAAATAAACTTTTTGGGGTCTTCTACCAGCCTGCTGCATCATGAAGATATACCACCACTACCACCACATCTACCACCATCACCACCACCAGTACCACCACGATCACCACCACCACCACCACCAGTACCACCACCACCTCTACCACCACCGCCACCACTGCCATCACCACCACCACCACCACCACGATTACCACCACCACCATTACCACCACCACCACCTCCACCACCATCACCACCACCACCACCAGTACCACCACCATCACCACAACCACCACCACCACCAGTACCACCACCA
>NC_045436.1:147574004-147644668 GCF_002776525.5 Piliocolobus tephrosceles
CATCATCACCATCACCACCAACACCATCACCATCACCACCAACACCACCACTATCACCACCTCCACCACCACAACCACCACAATCACCACCACCACCATCATCACCATCACCACCATCATCACCACCAGCAACACCACCACCACCATCACCACCACCACCACCACTGCCTCCACCACCATCACCACTACCACCAGTACCACCACTATCACCACCACTAACACCACAGTCTCCACCACCACCACCACCTCCATTACCACCACCACCACCATCACTGCCACCATCACCATCATCGACACCACTACCACCACCACCACCACTATCACCACCATCACCTCCCTTTCTAAACTGCCCCATGCTGAACTTCAAAATTTCTTGAAAATATCGTCCCCTGGGGAACCCTATGGCTATTTTTACCTCTTCCATGTGTGCCTTCCTCCCCACAACCATCAGTGATCCACTCAAAGGGGCATAAACATCTATAAGGCATTCTGTATATATGTATTTATATAATCTTTTTTTTTTTTTTTCAGAGTCTTGCTCTGTCATTCAGTCTGGAGTGCAGTGGTGCAATCTTGGCTCACTGCAACTTCCGCCTCCCAGGTTCAAGCAATTCTCGTGCCTCAGCTTCTCAAATAGCTGGGACTCCAGGTGTACGCCACCATGTCTGCCTAAATTTTTTGTGTTTTTAGTAGAGACGGGGTTTCACTATGTTGACCAGGATGGTCTCAAACTCCTGATCTCAAGTGATCCACCTGCCTCGGCCTCCCAAACTGCTGACATTACAGATGTGAGCTAGCGGCCTGGCCTATAAAATCTTAAACATGCTCACAATGTATATGTTTATGTATCTTTGTAAGCATATGCCAAATGCCTAAAATGGAATATAGATGTATACATGTTTGCACAAATACACATATGTGTATATATACGTAAGGCATATGCATACATGTGAACAGACATATGTATAATCTTCAAATTTTCAAGAAAACAAATTGTTAAATTGAGGTTACATATTGCTACCTACCTCAGAAACCAAACTTTATTAAATTTTCCCCAAAGCAGAAATAAAAGGCAGTCTGTAGATTATTTTGCTATCTGAGACAACCAACAAGCCCAACAAACTTTGGAAGTGCCTGGCTAATATGAAAGTTATTCTACCGTTTTTCCTTTTCTTTTTAATTAAAATTTATTTATTTATTTATTTATTTATTTATTTATTTATTTATTTATTGACAGTGTTTCACTCTGTTGCCCAAGGTGCAGTGGGGTAATCACAGCTCACTGTAGCCTCAAACTCATGAGTTCAAATGATCTTCACACCTCAGCCTCCCGAGTAGCTGGGACCACAGGCATAAGTTAATTTTTAAATTTTTTTGTAGAGAGGGAGTCTTGCTAGGTTGCCCAGACTGGTCTCAAACTTCTGGCCTCAAGTGATCTCCCACCTTAGCCTCCCGAAGTGCCAGGATTACAGGCATGGCCACTGGGCTTGTCTTACCTTTTTTCTTTCTTCTTTTTTTTTTGAGATAGAGTCTGGCTCTGTCACCCAGGCTGGAGTGCAGTGGTGAGATCTCAGCTCACTGCAAGCTGCGCCTCCTCGGTTCACGCCATTTTCCCTCCTCAGCCTCCCCAGTAGCTGGGACTACAGGAGCCTGCCACCACGCCCGGCTAATTTTTTGTATTTTTAGTAGAGACAGGGTTTCACCGTGTTAGCCAGGATGGTCTTGATCTCCTGACCTCGTGATCTGCCCGCCTCCGTCTCCCAAAGTGCTGGGATTACAGGCATGAGCCACCGCGCCCGGCCACTTACCCTTTTTCTTTGAGGAAGATGTTTTTATTGGAATAGTGTTAGCAGCTTCTTCCCTTCTCTTAGTATCTAGAATAATGAGCCTAGTGCTGTGGCTCATGCCTGTAATCCTAGCTCTGGGATTGTTAGAATTTCTGATGCCTGTGAAAGTGACCCTTAGGGTTGAGAGAGAGGAGAAAAACTTTCTCTTATATTTTATTAATAACCAGGAGAATTATGATGATGATGTTAATAATAGCAATAATCAATATTTAATTAACACATAACACTCCCCGTGTGCCAGGCACTATTCTAAGTGTTTTGACATGTTGCCTCGTTTGTGCCTCAGTGTTTGAGATGTTATCTCGTTTATGTCTCACAAGTACTCCGTGAGGTAGGCTCCAATACGATCATCCCAACTTTACAGATGAGGAAGGTGAGGCACAGAGAGGTTTAATGACCTGCCTAAAGTTACACAGCAGTTGCAGAAACAGGATTTGAACCCCGGCAATCTGGTTCTAGATTGCCACATTACCCTTAACAGCCCTGCTCTCAGGAAGCCATTTGAGCCGGGAGGAGGTGCCCTGAGAACCCTCAAGAGGACCCGGGCCCTGAACTAGAAGCCCCACGTGCCTGGGCCTCCCTCTCCAGCAGGGGGCGCACATAGCCCACATTTTCTGGGCTCCCTCTAACCACAGATACCTCCGCTTATTGAGAGCTGGAACTCCTGACTTCTGTGGGAAAGGCTCTGATCTCAAAACTTTCTCTAGCATTCTTTAAGTATTTACAGTGTACTACTCAAAGGAATGATGCGGTACATGGACATAGCCAAGGGAATGATTCAGGACCGTTCTTGGAGGACCTGAAATGGGTATCAATAAGCAGAAACCCAAGAAGCCTGTATAGGCCCCAAACTTACAACAACACTGCCTGGTTCCAGATGAACCACAAACACTCCAAGCCGGGGTTTTTCTTAACACACCCCGAAGACATTCTATTAAAATAGCCCTGCTCATGGGTGGCCTCCCATGCATGAGTCCTCTCACATGGTTTGCACGCTGATGGGGCCAGTGCTGAACTCACCACATTAGCCCTTTGGAACACGTGCTGAGGTGTGTCTTCTCTAGTGACATTTGTCACATCCTTTGCAAGAAATTAGCTCACAGAAGCAGTCCCTGAAGGCCAAACCTCAACCTGCACCAGAGGCAGAGAGGCCAAGAGACGAGGTTTGGTAGAATTTGTACCTCTCGTGGTGGTGGGGGGAGGAGAACAGCTCAGTGAAGCGCTCCTTCCACCCTTTTAATGCTCTGCAGTAAAGACTGAGTTAGGGGCTCAGGCCTGTAGTGGCAGCATTTTGGGAAGTCAGGGCGGGTGGACCACTTGAGCCCAGGAGTTCCAGATCAGCCTGGGCTACATGGCAAAACCCTGTCACTACAAAAAAATACAAAAATTAGCCAAGCACGGTGGCACGTACCTGTAGTCCCAGCTACTCGGGAGGCTGAGGTGGGAGGATCCCTTGAGACTGGGATGTGGAGGCTTCAGTGAGCTGTGATTGTGCCACTGCACTCTAGCCTAGGTCACAGAGTGAGATCCTGTCTCAAAATTTAAGAAAAAAAAAAAAAAAAAAAAAAGACTGAATGAGAGGGCTAACTTAACGGGGACCTCTCAGACTCAGAGCAGGAACAAAGTTGATTGCCCTGGGACTTGAAAAGTTTCTTCAAAATCCTATACATGTGTCAGCTGCTCTTAGGAGCCCTAGCAGGCTTCAGGGGTCTCTCAGCCCCTCTGCTATGGTCTGAATGTTTCTGTTTCCCTAAAATCCATATGCTGAAATCCTACCCCCTAAGGTGATGGTATTAGGAGCTGGGTCTGTGGGAGGTGATTAGGTCATGAAGGCAGAGGCCTCCTGAATGGGAGGTGTGCCCTTATGAAAGATGCCCAAGAGATACCTCCCACCCCTTCCACCTTGGGAGGACATAGTGAGAAGGCACAATCTGTGAACTAGAGGGCAGAACCTTGCCAGATGCCAGCTCTGCCTGTGCCTTGATCTTGGAGTTCCAGCCTCCGGAACGGTGAGAAATGAATTTCTGTGGTTTATAAGACACCCAGGTGGCTGGGTGAGGTGACTCACGCCTGTAATCCCAGCACTTTGGGAGGCTGAGGCGGACGGATCGTGAGGTCAGGAGATAGAGACCATCCTGGCTAACATGGTGAAACTCCGTCTCTACTAAAAAAAAAAAAAAAAAAAAAAAAATACAAAAAATTAACTGGGCGTGGTGGCCGGTGCCTGTAATCCCAGCTACTTGGGAGGCTGAGGCAGGAGAATGGCATGAGCCCAGGAGGTGGAGCTTGCAGTGAGCTGAGATTGTGCCACTGCACTCCAGCCTGGGTAACAGAGCGAGACTCGGTCAAAAAACAAACAAACAAACCAAACAGCCAGTTTATGGTATTTTGTTATAGTATACCTTCCAAAGTGGTGCCCTTTCTGTATATACTTTGGCATAAGACATCTGATTCAAAATTAAATGAGAGGGACCATAAAGAGAAATACCCCACTGCCAGCTTGCAGGGAAGGGCCATAGAAGATCGCTTGGGTTCAGACTCTTGTTCTGCTTCCTGGGGGCTGAGCAGTCCCTGGGGAGGCAATTTACTTTTCTCTGTACCATGATTTTCTCACCTGAAAAATGAAAATAATAAAATCCATGCCATAGGGTTGTTAAGTGCATTAATGAACCAACGCATGTGGTTCTAAGCGCAGCACGTGGCCCACGCAGTAAGCACTAACTAAATCTTAGCTGTTGTGATTTCACCTATTCATTGCAGGCCAGGACTCTGAGGAAAAAAGGAAATCTCTTGCTATTGTCATCTTTATTGATACCGTCACACTTTTTTTCTGCTCTGGGTGGCGCTGGCAAACTTCCTGTCTTCCCCAGGAGAACTTGATACCCCTGCCCCCACCTCCCCCAAAGGCAAACACCCTCCTGCCAGGTAGCAACTGGATGCCATGCAGAAGTATTCTCTCCTGGAATCAGGTTCCTGGGTATTTGTCCTCAGGGCCAGTCGTTGGAGTTGAGGTCAGTTGAAGTTCAAGAGGGCTTTTATTCTGACTTTTACTGTATATTGATTTGCAGTACTTATAAGACAAAGTGTTTGTCCTCCTGGCCTTCAGGGCCACGGCCAAGGCCACAACAATGCAGCCCTTCTTCAATGGCCCTGTTACCTTCCGGGATCTTCCGGGAGCAGGCAGGGTGTGGCGAGAACTTCTGGGTGGCAAGAGCTCCAGGGTGTGGTGAGAACTCTGGGTGTGGCTGCCCAGGGCAGGCCTTGGAGAAAGCAGTTAAGAAACAAGCAATGAGGCTTGGTGCCCCAGGTCTGAATGTTGGAGCCACCTGTGGTTCTGGCTCTGTTATGGAGTAGCTATGGGGACCCCAGTTCTCTGCCTCTCACTTTTCCTGGCTGTCCAGCATAACAGCAGCAGCAGTAACAGCAACAGTGTACTTTTACTGAGTACTTACTGCCCACATGTGGGACTTCGTAGCTCTCCCTTAACGGTACCCTAGAACTTAAAGTATAAAAATAAATAAATAAATAAAAATAAAAATTAAAAGCCCAGCCACTGCACCTGCGTTCTATACCCACTCTTAGCTTTGTGACCTTGGAGACGCCGCTCCGGCCCTTGTTCCTCAACTTCTTAATCTGAAAGAAGTGGGGCAGTTAAGAGTGCCTTCTTCTTTGAATTGCAAGAGGATTAAATGAGAAAGCCTGGGAATAGTTCCCAGCTCAAGGTAGTATTATGAGCAATACTATGATAAATTTCACATGCATGATCTCATGTCATTTTCATAGCAATACTGTGAAATAGATTCTCTACAGGGGAGAGGCTCAGGGCACGCAGAAAGAAGCAAGACTGAGGTTTGACCCCAGGATTATATAGTTCTGAGTCCCAAACTCTGGATCTGAAATCAATGGGCCTTACTGCCTTTCATTTGCCATCGTCACCTGAAGAAACACTTATTGAGCAGCTTACTAGGAGCCAACCCGTTGTGACCGTATTGAATTGGTTGAAAGTTCCAATTTAACACAGTTCATAAGCACTAACAGAGCTTCTTCTGACCCGGCACTGGGCTGGGTCCCGGCTCTATAGCAGTGACAATGGGAAGTATGTAGGCCCACAAGAAGATCACAGGCAAATCTGCAAACAAATAACAGCTCCTGTTGAGGTCGAACACCTTTTTAAGTCTCCATATTCTCTCTGCTTGCAACTCCATTTGGAAAATTTCTTGAACTTCCTTATCTTCTTTGAGGGCCTGAAATAAAAACATCTGCCCTCTTTTGCTTGAGATTTCCATTTCTAGATTGAGGTTTAAAAAGAACTGTGAAGGCCAGCCATGGTGGCTCACGCCTTTAATCCCAGCTGTTTGGAAGGCTGAGGCAGGCAAATCATATGAGCTCATGAGTTGGAGACCAGCCTGGGTAAGATGGCAAGACTGTCTCTACAAAAAATACAAAAATTAGCTGGGCATGGTGGTATGTACCTGTAGTCCCAGCTGTTCAGAAGGCTGAGGTGGGAGGATGGCTTGAGCCCGGGAGGCAGAGGTTGCAGCGAGCTGAGATTGCACCACTGGACTCCAACCTGGGTGATAGAGCCAGATCTTGTCTCAAAAAATAAAATAAAATAAAATGAACCATTAAATGAAATGACACAAATAAAGTAACTGGAGAGCTGTATATCAGTTTACTCTTGAAAGACTAGAAAGATTTGGCCGGGCGCAGTGGCTCACGCCTGTAATCCCAGCACTTTAGGAGGCCAAGGCAGGTGGATCACCTGAGGTCGGGAGTTTGAGACCAGCCTGACTAACCCCATCTCTACTAAAAATACAAAATTAGCCAGGCATGGTGGTGCGTGCCTGTAATCCCAGCTACTCAAGGGGCTGAGGCAGGAGAATAGCCTGAACCCGGGAGGTGGAGGTTACGGTGAGCCAAGATTGCATTATTGTACTCCAGCCTGGGTAACAAGAGCGAAACCCTGTCTTAAAAAAAAAAAAAAAGAGAGAGACTAGAAAGATTTCATAAGGGTTCAAGGAAAGGAAAGACCCCTATTGGGTATATACTGCTGTGGGTGAGGGCCTCCTTTAGGAAGTGGGCTTTGGAAAATTGCTTCTGGATTCTGGAAAAGAGGTCAGGAAAATGTCACTTACTGAGAAACTAGGAAGAAAGTAGTTAATGAGATGGACTATTTGCAGGTATAACCCACCCCCAAGATGAGTTGTAGACTGATGCCCAGAGGAGACTCAAAAGATCAAAATCAAATCCATGCATTGATGAACCATGTGTATTTACAGAACACCCTGTAGGTACTGTGTTAGTTAGGGTTTTCCAGAAAAACCAAACCATGAGACTAAGGTGTGACTAAACTACAGTGAGTGGCATGCCCACATTTAGCACTGTCCACCTGGGATCAAGTGACCAGGGAACCCAAACCACGCATGAGGAGGCTCTTCTGGTGCCTGTAGAAAAATCACCAGCACTGTGGGTAAGAACATGGACCCTGGAGCCAGATTGCCTCTTACTGTAGAAAGTGCTCACCTTGAATAAATGCCTTACCTTCCCAAGGCCTCACAGTTTGGAGCTCTTGGCAGGGAAAGTACATCTACTCTATAGGTTTGTCATGAGGATGAAATGGGCCATCAGGTGTAAAGTGCTTGGAACAGACCTGGCACACGGGAAGCCTCTACAAGTACCAAAGTGATATAAAAGAAAATTCTCCATTTCTGGAGAGGCCTAACAAGCTGATACGGTTTGGCTGTGTCCCCACCCAAATCTCATCTTGAACTGTACTCCTACAATTCCCACGTGCTGTGGGAGGGACCTAGTGGGAGGTCATTGAATCATGGGGGCGGTTCCCCCATACCATTCTCCCGGTGGTGAATAAGTCTCACGAAATCTGATGGTTTTATAAGGGGTTTCCGCTTTCATTTCTTCCTCATCTACTCTCTCACTGCCACCATGTAAGAAGTGTCTTTTGCCTTCCACCATGATTGTGAGGCCTCCCTAGCCACATTGAACTGTAAGTCCATTAAACGTCTTTCTTGTGTAAATTGCCCAGTCTGGGGTGTGTTTTTATCAGCAGTGTGAAAAAGGGCTGATACACAAGCCTCAAGGGGTTTCTCTTGTCCAGCGGGGACCTGGGCCCTCCTGGGGCTGGATAAACCTTAACACATTGACCCATTGAGGATCAATGCCTGCTTGTAGGGCTGCATGCTGCCCGCGCACTTTCGTGCTTACATCAAGGCTTTAGACCCTCATTTCAATGTGGACCATGTATGTAGGTTTCCCTGAGCCTGACAGCCTCTGAGTGCTCACAAGAAAAATCAAAGTCCCTGCTCGGATATCAGAGGACCAACCCCCAAAGCAAATGAGCCAGGTTTCCATCAGAAAACGGATGGTCCAATATCACATAGCAGCAGAACCAGGACCAGAATTCATTTTTCCTGGCTTCAGCCTTGGGCTTTTTACACCTGGAAAGGAAAATAAAATACTTCAAATGCGCAAGAATAAAGTTTCGAGAATGTCAAGCTGCACTTAGAAACACTTCTTCTTTTTTTTTTTGAAACAGAGTCTTGCTCTGTTGCCAGGCTGGAGTGCAGTGGCGTGATCTTGGCTCACTGCAACCTCCACCTCCTGGGTTCAGGCGATTCTCCTGCCTCAGCCTCCTGAGTTGCTGGGACAACAGGCATGCACCACCACTCTGGGCTAATTTTTGTATTTTTCCGTAGATATGGGGTTTCACCATATTGGCCAGCCTGGTCTCAAACTCCTGACCTTGTGATCCACCCGCCTTGGCTTCCCAAAGTGCTGGGATTACAGGCATGAGCCAACGTGCCCGACCTTAGAAAGACATTTTTAAAGTACCCAGCAACTGCAGACTTCCATTTAGATTTTTTCTCTCTGTACTGTCTTCACTCATGGGGTGTGGGTTCCCCCTGGGTGGGACCCCCAGAGGGTTGGTTGGTCCAGGGTTCAGTGAGAATGGGGAAGGTGGGCCCAGAGGCCTGGCAATAAGACTGAGGGTGGAGAGGCCTGGTTTTAGAATCTGAGGCAAGGGTTTGAGAGCACGTGGACTTGAAGAACCTGCAGGGCTTCGGAGAGATTGAGAAATGGGTTGAATTAAACAGAAACTGGATGCCAGGTAGGCCCTCAAAACAGGAGTTCTTACACTTTTTCTGTTAGAGCTGCAAGGCATTCTGTGGTTAGGGACAGAAGGGCCTGGAGGTGCTAGCTTGGGTGTGGCCTGGGAGATTAGAGAGTTGCGGATAAGGCTTGCAACCCCACCCACTTCCAAGCCCTGGAGGTGTTAGAGCAGGATTCAGAGGATGCCATTCTATCAGAAGGAGTTTAGGTGTGGCCCTATTGACAAAGCCTTAAGGGAACAGACCCTCGGGGAGAAAAGGGGCCTTTAGAATCCAGGAAAGCTGAAAGAGTTGGAAAGCTTTCGCTGTTCATATTCCATTGCATTCATTCCAATCCAACCCAACACATATTTACTAAGCATCTACCGTATACCAGGCCTGGGAATGCAACAATGACCAAGATGGGCAGACTTTTCCTGCCCACATGAAGGTTACAGTGTACGCAGAGAGACAAATAAAAATGCAATGATGTTGACATTTAATGACAAACTGCAGCGCAAACCCTGAGACTGTTGTGATGAAGAATAAAAGAGGAAAGCTGGCCTTAGATGGGGCTATCCCAGGAAGTGACTTTTCCTCTGCCCAGTGGCAGGATGAGGGCCTCCCACGGGGTAAGTGGCTACTAGTTAATAGCTCACCTCTCTGCAGTTCTCCCTTCTCCAGAGTGGGGCCTCTTCTAATCCTGTTTGCTTCACCCAGCCCTCTGATGCATTTAAAAGATTTATTTTTCTTTTTAAATTACCGTAATCTAGATTTTCCAGTTTTTCTTGGCAGGATCTTTGATTTGCTGTAGGCTACTCCATCCTACACCAAAGTGGTAGGTTTCTTTTTCTTTCTATTTTAACTATACAAATTGTACATGAATACAGGATTTTTATAAAAATTAATTTTAGACAGGAGTATATACAGTAAATTGTGACAGTTCTTTTTGTCCCTTTTCACCAGACTTCCTGCCAATATATGTAACTAAACCCTTTCACCCTCCTTGGTGATTCTCCCCTATGTGGAGTTGTAACACCCTGGCCTCTCTGACTTTCTGCAGTGGCTGGGAGAGGAAAGAGGTAGTTTGACCTGGCAGGCAAATTTGGGAAAAATTCTAGGTGTGCTCAGCCCAGGGTTTCACTTTCTTTCTCCTGGGAGTGAGCTGTCTGCAAAAAACACAAATGTTCCTCAGCCTCTACAGGCCCTCCCTAAATGTCACCAGCTCAGCCCCAACTCCCCAGTCCCCAGTAGGGAAGGCCACTGCCAGTCCTATGCTGCCCTGACTGGGGGCAGGTAAGCTGGCCAGATCCTGGGCCTCAGTTATTAACAGTAGGCCGTCTGGACCTCACAGTAAGCACGTCCTTCATCTTAGCCCTTATCAAAAAAAAATGGGGGGGAATATTTTGGAAATTATCTGATGTGACTTTGGTGGGACCGAATTCTCCCTCCAAATCTCATCTGCAAGAGAAGCTAGGGAATGTAATTTTTAGTTTTCTAGACTTTGCAGTACAGGAAGGTAAAGGATAGCAGAATTTGCCACCCCAAAATGTACCACTTGGGCATAAGGATTCTTTTGAGCTAAAGACAACTGAGAAGAAGAAGATACACGGAAAGCTGTCATCCTTTTCCCTGTTTGCCCAAAATCAGTATACAAATTTGTACAACAATTAATCGCTGACAATCCTAGACCCTTATCAGTGAAAAGACAGCATCAGAACATTCATGTAACAAATTTTACTGACTGGTGCTGACCTTCCATATATTTACCTGTCCACAATTTGCTGCCCTAGAAACTCAAAGTTTTTCTGCTTTGTCTTGTTATGTCTTTGAAATTTATTGTTTTTTTTAAAAAGGTGCTATTTAAGTCCGAGTTCCAGCCGCCTGTTTGGGATACTCATCCCTGAGTTTTTCCCATGTGTATTCACATGGTGACAAACCTCTGTTGTTTCTTTCCTGTTCACCTGTCAGAGCCTCAGCTGAGAACCTAAAAGGGTAGAAGGAAAATGATTTTTTTCCTCCCCGACAAAGGCATATTTAGAAAGAGTTGTTTGACGGGGCATGATGGCTCATGCCTGTAATCCCAGCACTTTGGGAGGCCGAGGCAGGCAGATCACTTGAGTCAGGAGTTTGAGACCAGCCTGGCCAACATGGTGAAACCTCACCTCTACTACAAACACAAAAATTAGCCAGGCACAGTGGTGCGCACCTGTAATCCCAGCTACTTGGGAGGCTGAGGCAGGAGACTTGCTTGAACCCAGGAAGCAGAGGTTGTAGTGAGCCAAGATCGCACCACTGCACTCCAGCCTGGGTGGCAGAGTGAAACTGGGTCTATAAAAAAAAAAAAGAAAGAAAGAAAGAAAAAGAAAAAAAAGAAAGAGGTACCCAATTGATCATATCTACCATGAGCATTAGTAGTGTGTACGATAGTTTATCTTTCATCTGTACACCCTAGAGGCAGTTAGTATTTGAAGTGGCCTAATCAGGAGCCCACAGTTGAGGTGTGTGGCTCTTCATGTTAAGGTTGTATGGTTGTATCATCTACCTCTAGTCACTGCAGTCAGCTGAATTTTATCAAGAGAACCTGACAGTTGTTGCCCAGTAAAATTAGTTTGGATCCATCTGCAACAGGTTCCTAGAAATTAGATATGTACCTATTAAATTTTGATAATCACTATCAACTTACTTCCTAAATGATCTTTGTCGGTCTTCCTATTCTCAGTGTTTGATAACGTCCTGTTAAGGCTTAACAACCTTAACAACCCTGGGCTCTCTTTCTTTTCCTCATTTGCATGTCCTTCTCATTCATTCTGAAAGTACGAATAGTAACACAGTGAAAGTATTAACTGATTTGTTGAGCAAATTTCAAATGTTGCACTAGGCATTTTACAAACACATTTCATCCAATCTTAACAGCCCTATCAGCTAGTTATGAACTGCTCCTGTTTTACAGACCAGGTAACTGAAGCTCAGAGAGCTTAAATAGCTTGCAAGAGGGACATAATGGTAAGGAATAAAACAGGAACGTGGACAAAGGCAGCCTGTTCTGAAGCCTGTATACTTAGGCGTAAACATGTCAAAAAGAGAGACAGACTTAATGACAAGGAGCCAGGCTATAATCCCAGCACTTTGGGAGGCCGAGGCGAGTGGATCACCTGAGGTTAGGAGTTCGAGAACAGCCTGGTCAATGTGGCGAAAACCCGTCTCGACTGAAAGTACAAAAAAATTAGCCAGGCGTGGTGGGTGCCTGCAGTTGCAGCTACTTGAGAGGCTGAAGCAGGGGAATCGCTTGAACTCGGGAGGTGGAGGTCGCAGAGAGTTGAGATCATGCCACTGCACTCCGGCCTGGGTGACAAATCGAGACTCTGTCTCAAAAAATAAATAAATAAATAAAATAAATAATAATAATAATGACAAGGGTTGCTATTGTTTTAAGAATATTATTTAGTTAGTATTTGATTTTTCAAATGGTATCTCAGGCTTATAGTTATAAGCCTGTTCTCCAGTTGGGCAGAAATAAAGACTTATTTTTTAAATGGAAAGCTATGCTTAGGATTTAAGGAGCTTCCTATGAACTCCGGATGGAGTGGATTGATTAATTTCTCACCTGAACTGTCTGCATGGGAGATAAGTGGAAGTATAATTGCCTCCGTTCTAGAACACAAAGAGAAGACCAACTACTCCCAGTTTCCAAGTGACCAGTTCCAGATTCCAATAAACAGGTTCAGCTCCTGATTTAACATTTGCCCTGATGTAGTAATTTAGAGGAAGACACAGGTGTGTGTGTGTGTGTTGTGTGACACACACACACTCATGTCCCTTACTTAAAAACAGTCAGGGCCGGGCGTGGTGGCTCATGCCTGTAATCCCAGCACTTAGGGAGGCTGAGGCGGGGGGATCACGAGGTCAAGAGTTTGAGACGATCCTGGCCAACATGGTGAAACCCCGCCTCTACTAAGAATACAAAAATTAGTCGGGCTTGGTGGTGTGTGCCTATAATCCCAGCTACTTGGGAAGCTGAGGCAGGAGAATCGCTTGAACCTAGGAGGCGGAGGTTGCAGTGAGCGGAGATTACGCCACTGTACTTCAGCCTGGGCGACAGAGCAAGACTCCATGTCGAGGGGAAAAAAAGTTTTCATTAAGGCTGGGCGCAGTGGCTCACACCTGTAATCTCAGCACTTTGGGAGACTGAGGCGGTTGGATCACAAGGTCAGGAGTTCAAGAGCAGCCTGGCCAAGATGGTGAAACCCCGTCTCTACTAAGAATACAAAAATTAGCCAGGCGTGGTGGTGGACACCTATAATTCCAGCTACTCGGGAGACTGAGGCAGAGAATTGCTTGAACCCAGGAGGCAGAGGTTGCAGTGAGCCGAGGTTGCACCATTGCACTCCGGCCTGAGCAACAGAGCAAGACTCCATCAAACAAAACGAAACGAAAACAAAAACAAAACAAAACAAAAAATAAAACAAACAAACAAAAAACCCAGCCAGAATAGGAATGCAAAGGGAGAGGCAGGATGTGTGTGTTTGTAATGGAAGGGCAGCAATAGCAATTTGGAGAAGTTGGCCCTGGCCATCATTTCTTGAAATACCAGGAGACTTTAAAACAGGGGTGTTCAATTTTTTGGCTTTCCTTGGCCACATTGGAAGAAGAATTATCTTGGACAACACATAAAATACACTGTCACTAACAAAAGCTGATGAGCAAAAAAAAAAAAAAAAAAAAAAGAAAAAAAATCGCAAAAACATCTAAGGAAGTTTACAAATTTGTGTTGGGCCACATTCAAGCCATCCTGGGCTGCATTAGGCCAGGGGGCCACAGGTTGAACAAGCTTGCTTTGAAAGATGATGGACAGGCTGGGCGCGGTAGCTCACGCTCGTAATCACAGCACTTCGGAAGGCCGAGGCAGGCAGATCACTTAAGGTCAGGAATTCCAGACCAGCCTGGCCAACATGGTGAAACCCCATTTCTACTAAAAACACAAGAAAAGTAGCCTGGCATGGTGGCATATGCACCTGTAGTTCCAGCTACTGGGGAGGCTGAGGCAGGAGAATTGCTGGAACCCAAGAGGCGGAGGTTACAGTGAGCCGAGATTGCGCCATTGCACTCCAACCTGGGCCACACAGCGAGACTTTGTCCAAAAAAAAAAGATGATGGACAGTTCACAGGGTGCCAGGACCAGCTCTGAAGAGAATGATTTTGGAAGGCTCAGTAAGTTGCATCTGTTCCCTCCTCCCTCCCACCTCCATGCACACCTTACCCAAACATCTTAGCTTCCATAAGCACCACTTCACTTTTCACTATCGAAGCAAAATCTCCAGAGGTGGGACCTTGGGGTCCGTATTTCTCTAACAGGGCCTGCAGATGAGTTTGATTATCAGCCAGGTCTGTGGGCCTCTAGGGTCAGAGGCAGATTTACCGTGAAGCTAAGGCATCTGCAGCTTTGTGCTTTCCAAGTCCTGGCACGAGCCCCTGTGCTGTGTTTCCTTGCCATTGAGGTCTGTGACATCTATGGAAGTACAGCAAGTCCTCACTTAATGTCATCAATAGGTTCTTGGAAACTGCGACCTTAAGTGAAACAACCTATAATGAAACCGATTTTCCCATAGGCTAATAGATAAAAACAAGAATTAAGTTCCCATGGCATATATCTGGTCAGAAGAACAGCATCAAACTTCTAAATAAAGACCAAAACACTTCTAATATTAAACACTGAAATAAATGTGAGCTATACATGCATTTAAGAAATATGAATAAAACAGGCCGGGAGCGGTAGCTCACGCCCCCCAGCACTTTGGGAGGCTGAGGCAGGTGGATCACGAGGTCAGGAGATCGAGATCACCCTGGCTAACACGGTGAAACCCCGTCTCCACTAAAAACACAAAAATTAGCCGGGGGTAGTGGCGGGCCCCTGTAGTCCCAGCTACTTGGGAGGCTGAGGGGCTGAGGCAGAATGGCGTGAACCCGGGATGGGGAGCTTGCAGTGAGCCGAGATCGCACCACTGCACTCCAGCCTGGGTGACAGAGTGAGACTCTGTTTCAAAAAAAAAAAAAAGAATAAAACAAGTGAAATAATTATTTACCTTATTATTCCAGCTCTGGGTTGCAGGTGGCTGAAGCTGGTCCCTGGAGGGTAGGGCACACGGTGGGAACCGGTGCTGGACAGGAGGCCATCCCATGGCAGGGCAACTCACAACCCCCGACACTCACTTCATCTGGAACCATGTAGTTGCCAGTTAACCCAGTGTGCACAGCTTTGGGATGTGGTGGGGAAGCAGCGTGTTTGAAGAAGACCCATGCAGATGCGGGGAGATGTGCAACTCCACATAGGCAGTGGTGAGACCCGGCCAGAAATCCATTTTTTTCTCTCGAAGTGATATGAAAACAAGGTTGAATGAAATGGTGTTATTTGAGGACCATTCGATGTTGAAACTGCACATTGGTTAAGACTGCCGTTTCTTTCCTTTCTGACTTCCCCAAGTGTGAGGAGGCCTGGAACAGCTGTGGGCAGTTTGCAGGGGTCGTCCAAGGGAATATTAACCTGGAAATTTCATTTTGTTTGAGTTTCGCAGGATATATTCGTGTGTTTCACATCACTTCCATGCTGAGTTCTTGTCAGTTCATCCTGGTGTAGGAATAATGTCCAGGGAATACTTTCATCACCCACTGGGTTGACCCGACCTGATTGGAGACATGAAGCTGGAGGACCAGAGGTGGTATGGTGATAAGAATGTGTCCTGTGCCAACTGGCCCAGATGTGCCAGTGGAAGAGAAACAAGGCTTAAAACATGCAGGGCCAGAGGCCAACCCACAGAACATTCTGCCAGTCATCAGGCACGTACGGTGGTAAGCAGAGCACTCAGTTCTCATCAGCATCTGATTCATGCAGAAGTTCTTTCCTGTCAAGAATCTACTCAATAATGCAACAAATATAACTAGAAATGAATCATATGAAATAGATTTTATCAACATTTCTCTATTTATAGGGCATAAACCTGTAGCAGTTCTATAAAAGTGAGTAAATCTATGTGTGAAATCATGTATTTTATGAATCTGATTATTAATAACAAGAAATTGTATGGCAGATGTGGTGTTCATGCCTGGCATAAACTTTGGTGTTCATCCCACTGACATGAACTTTGGGAGGCCAAGGTGGGAGGATTGCTTGAGGCCAGGAGTTTGAGACCAACCTGGACAATATAGCAAGACCCTGTTTCTACAAAAAGCAAACAAACAAAAAATTAAAAAGAAAGAGTAACAAGGATGGGCATTCTGGCTCACACCTGTAATCCCAGCACTTTGGGAAGCTGAAGTGGGCAGATCACCTGAGGTCAGGAGTTCAAGACCAGCCTGACCAACATGGCGAATCCCTGTCTCTACTAAAAATACAAAAATTAGCCAAGTGTGGTGGCACGCCTGTAGTCCCAGCTACTCGGGAGACTGAGGCAGGAGAATAGCTTGAACCTGGGATGCAGAGGCTGCAGTGAGCTGAGATCACACCACGGCACTCCAGCCTGGGCGAGACTCCATCTCAAAAATAAAAAGTAATAAAAAATAAATTTTAATAATCCCTGCTAGGGAAAAGATTAGCTTGTCTTTGTATTCTCTCCATATAAAAAACATTATGAAATTGTTGTCACGGAAAAAGGCTATAAAGTCTACACAGTCAAAAAATATGTAGAAAACAAATATTGTAGAGATGGTCAGGCAAGTCATTAAGAAACATTATGAGATTTGTCTAGATTTGTTACGTTGAGCATATCTATCATCTTTTAAAATTTGTAGTTTATTGAGACTTTTTTCTCATTTGATATAAATATAATCACAACCGGTTTCATATTAATATTTTAATATCTTTTCTTAAATATTTTACTCCCCTCACCTGCCTCCACCAAGTAGGTAGGCGTCAGGCCCCACAAAACCAGGACCTGTCCCTGAGTAAATAACTCTGTACTTCTGAAACTCATTTTCAGAGTGACTTCCTGCCTTTCCTTTCCTCCCACCCCTTCCAATAAACTTGCGTTTCTCCTTGCTTTTTTCATTATTCTCACTTAGCAAGATAATCTCTTATTGAATCCCGGCCAACTTGTGTTCCCGTGTATTAAATTCTTGTAAAATCAGCAGAGTGATTTTTGCGATGCCTGGCAGGCAAAATGCTTGTAAGCATATCATATCGGGTCTAATTAAAAGCTCAAATACAACCAATTGTTCACTCCATTCTTTATTAGGGGAGAGAAGTCTTTAAAAGAAATTAGCCAGATGACGCCCATCTCATTTCAAATACTCAATTCAGCATTTTGCTCTACCATTTTATTTTTAATAACAAGGAAGTTCTGACTGGTAAGGTTGAACGCTTTTGCTTATTAAAAAAATACAACAGATAGCCGGGTGCGGTGGCTCATGCCTGTAATCCCAGCACTTTGGGAGGCCGAGGTGGGCAGATCATGAGGTCAGGAGATCGAGACCATCCTGGCTAACATGGTGAAGCCCTGTCTCTACTAAATATACAAAAAATTAGCTGGGCGTGGTGGTGGGCGCCTGTAGTCCCAGCTACTCAGGAGGCTGAGGCAGGAGAATGGCGTGAACCTGGGAGGTGGAGTTTGCAGTGAGCAGAGATCGCGCCACTGCACTCCAGCCTGGGCGACAGAGCGAGACTCCGTCTCAAAAAACAAAACGAAACAAAACAAAACAAAACAAAAAACAGATCTAGGCTGGGTTGCACAATGTGGCATGGATTTTCACAGTAGTGTAGAAAAGCAACTAACATAACTATATCACTAGCACGTGATGGTACTAGATAGATATTTTACAAATGTTTTCTGGTCTAAACTGTTTTTTCTGCTGAGAACTGAGTTACTCATGGATAGACTAATGATGACCTTACTCTCTGAGCTGAGGTGTGAGTCGCTCTTATTTTCTTTTTTCCCTTCTTTCTTAGTCTCTATTCCCTTTTTCCTATCCCCATGCACACCAGCTTTACTGTGTTTAAGTTGTGACCTTAAATACGCCTGTGTTCTTGTAAAACATGTAGCTTTGTACATATATGTGTTTCTAATTTATATGAGTGATGTTTGATATTAATACAATAGTCTCCTATTGTCTCTGGGGGATATGCTCCAAGACCTCCCATGAATTCCTGAAACCTCGGATAGTACCAAACCCTATATATACTATGCTGTTTGCTTGTTTGTTTTTATGGTTTTTTTTTTTTTTTTTTGATCTGATAGCCTAGAGGGCTACTAAATGAATAACGGTTGGGTAGTGTAGACAGCATAGATAGGCTGAACAAAAGGATGATTCATGTCCCAGGCGGGACATAGCAGGGCGGTATGAGGTTTCATCATGCTGTTCAACATGGCATGCAATGTAAAACTTACGAATTGCTTATTTCTGGAATTTTCCATGGAATATTTTTGGGCCATGGTAACTGGAATTGTGGAAAGCACGAAACTGTGGATAGGGGAAACTACTGTATTTTTTTCTAGTTTTCTTACTCAGTGTTGTTTTTGAGGTCATTGATGTTGATTTACTTGTGTTCTTAGGACAGTCCTTGGATAGATATTGGAAACATCTCCTACTCTGTTAGCTCCTGCTAACTTTTTCTGCTGAAATAAATTAATTTTGATATAATCAGACCTATCAACATTTTGCTATGTGGTTTATACATTTTCAGCCTTGTGGATATCTCCCCCAGCTTGGAGCTCACAATGATGAATGCCTACATTTTCTTCAGGTAGGTTTCAGTTTCTTTCTTTTCCACCAGACATTCATCTTTGCATAGGAGATAAAGGAGCAAATCCAGTTTTGTTTTTCCCTAAATAGTGATTCAATTCTTTTCACATCATTTCCTAAAGTGCTTCTGTTTTCCTCCATTAATGTTTGGCACCGCCTGTCTTACATCTCAAGAGCCCAGAGGTGCGTGGGTGCACAGTATTTCTCAGTTGTCTCCTCAGTCCTGTTGGTCTATTTGCCCCCATCTACTCTAGTATATTACTCAAACAAAATCCCAGACACATGGAAACTGGATAAAATGCTACTAAGTAACTCCTGGGTTAACAAAATCATAAGACAAATAAAATGCTTAGGGCTGAGCAACAGCCCCACCTCAGGATTCTCACTATCCTATAAGACATCTCTATTTGAATCAGACAGAGGCACCTGATTTGGACAGTCACAATCCTGAGGGCCTAGAAGGAGAGAGCTAGAGGTCCTTTTCTACAAAGAAAAAGCAGTTCTTCCTTTCTACAGAGAGCTCTTCTCACCAGCTCATCCACACCTACGCAGTGAGCAAAATGGTTCACTCTGTGTGACTGTTCGGCCTGCACGAGTGACAAAATTCAGGGCGCCAAATTAAAGCAGAGCTTAGAAAGACATTTTTATAACTTGATATGGTTTGGTTCTGTGTCCCCACCCAAATCTCACCTTGAATTGTCATAATCCCCACATGTCAAGAGCAGGGCCAGGTGGAGATAATTGAATCATAGGGGCGGTTTCCCCCATACTGTTCTCATGATAGTGAATGAGTCTCAAGAGATCTGATGGTTTTATACACGGGAGTTCCCCTGCACCAGCTCTCTTGCCTGCTTCCATGTAATACTTGACTTTACTCCTCATTCATCTTCTGCCATGGTAAAGCCTCCCCAGCCATGTGAAACTGTGAGTCCATTAAACCTCTTTTTCTTTATAAATTACCTAGTCTCAGGTATGTCCTTATTAGCAGTGTGAGAACAGATTCATACAGTAAATTTACATACATTTCTTAAAAAAACCTCATGAACAGGGTATTGTTTGAAAAATAAATAAATAAAAAAACAAGGAAGATTGAGAACAAATGAGTTAGGAATTATCTCCACAAATTAAAATATATAACAACAATGCAAACTCAAACAAGAAGGAAGAAAATAGAATTTAATGGAATAGATACCAACAAACTAACACAAAGCACTTCAGGATATTAATTAAAAAAACATATTTGGCTGTTTGAAAAAAATTAGGAAGATAGACTTTTGGCAAAACTGATCACGAAAAGAAGGAAGACACAAACACACAAAATATATAATAAAGAGGAAAACAGTTATAGACCTAGAGATTCAAGGAATTGTAAAATGCTATTATGACTGTTTTCTAATAAATATAACTTAGATGAACCAGATACATTTCTGGAAAAATATAAAGGGCAACAATTGGTGGAAGAATAAATAGAATATTTCAATAGAGTAAAGATTATTTTAAAAACCTCAAAGGGTAAGCAAGAACCCCCTCTCCCCAGAATTTGGCCCAGGCAGTTTTTCAGAGAAATCTTAGCAAACTTTCAAGGAAGAATATCTGCCTTTTATAAGATGTTTCAGAAAACTAAAAGAGTGAAAGTTGTCCAACTCAGTTGAAACGGTTTATATAAGCAGACAATGGCCAAGGTATGTATGAAAACAGAACTCTGCACCACAATCTGCAGCAACTAGTCTAGGAAGCTAACCTGTTACCTATTGTAACCAACCTAGAAAACCAGCCTGTAATCTACAAATGAGACTTGGAGGAAGTCAGACCACTATCTTTAGCAAACAGTCTAGGAAGCAAACAATAACCCCTGTAACAATCAGTCCAAAATAGCCAGGACTTGATTAATAATTGACAGCATCCCTAATTTTTTTTTTTTTTTTTTTTTTTTTTTTTTTTTGAGATAGAGTCTCGCTCTGTTGCCCAGGCTGGAGTGCAATGGCACGATCTTGGCTCACTGGAACCTACACCTCGCAGGTTCAAGCGATTCTCCTGCCTCAGCCTCCCAAGTAGCTGGGATTACAGGGACCCACCATCATGCCTGGCTAATTTTTGTATTTTTGTAGAAATGGGGTTTCACCATGTTGGCCAGGCTGGTCTTGAACTGACCTCAGGTGATCTGCCCGCTTTGGCCTCCCAAAGTGCTGGGATTACAGGTGTGAGCCACTGCGCCCAGCCAACATCCCTGATTTTTATTCCTGCTTTCCACCTAGGGCCAACCAGATAAAGCTAAATATGCACCCTAACCAATCACATATGTATCTGGTTCATCTAAGTTATATTTATTAGAAAACAGTCATAATAGCATTTTACAATTCTTTTAATCACTTCGAGTTAACCTGCTTCCCCAGGCTAACAGCCTCCAACAAGGGCTTACCTGTAGCCTTCCCTTTTTCTGCTCTGAAGCTTTCTCCCTCTTTTCCCTGCCTTTGAATCTCCTTCAAAATGCAAATGCTGGTGGCCGACTCCCTTACTAGCAAGCTCTGAATTAATTGCCTTTGTCTGTTCTCATCTGGTTGGTCTTCATTCGTTTGCACACAGTTTATGAAGTTAATGAAATCTTGATCAGGTAATTCCAAGCTCATTTCAGTTATTCCCATGGATATAAAATCCTAAATAAAACGTCAACTAGCCAAATTTTACATTTTATTAAAACTACGTATTTATATATTCTGTGTACAAGCAAGCTTTAAACAAGAAATGCAAGGATGGTTCTACATTAAAAAATTCTATCACTGTCATTTATCATATTAATGGTCTAAAGGAGAAAAATCCTAAATGTATCTAAATAGATGTAGAAAGAGCATTTGTTAAAGTTCAGTAGCTATTTACATGAAAACACTCAGAAAACTAGAAAAGGAAAGGAGCCAGTTTTACCCAAGTAGAGGTTATATGACAAAAATCATATAACAGAAATCATGCTTCTTGGAGCCATTTTAGACACACTTCCATGAAGACCACTATAAGACAAGGATGCCAGATGGTCGCTACTAATGCTTAACATGGTGCTGCATAAATTAGCAGATACTATAAGAAATGAGAAAAGCATAAAAGATATGAAGATTGGGCCGTTGGGGGAAAATTAAATAGTTATTACTGGAGTTATTACAGGTGTTAAAAACAGTAACAGCAAACCAATAGCATCATCAGGCAAAATAATGGAATTAATTAGACAGCTCAGCCTGTTTGCGAGATACAAGATGATATTATAAAATCAATAATG
The DNA here is from genome assembly GCF_002776525.5 of Piliocolobus tephrosceles. Lineage (NCBI taxonomy): Eukaryota > Metazoa > Chordata > Mammalia > Primates > Cercopithecidae > Piliocolobus > Piliocolobus tephrosceles. Next base: position 147,595,955 of record NC_045436.1, read on the forward strand.
TTCCTCTGTACGAGAAACTAGAAAATATAATAGAAATCAAGAAGGAAGGGCAGACTTACTCTAAATATTTGTGGGACTTGGGGCAAGAATACTAGGGAAAAACACCAGTATGTATTTAAATATCTACAATTTGAAATCAAAGCTATCTAAAATAAATTATAAATTTATTTACACATTTGTACATTTAATAATAATATCTATCAGCAAGCTCACCATTTGCTTGTCTCACTATACCAACATCTGAGAGGAGACACGGGGCTGTTTCTTTCTGCCTCTGTGCCAGTGGGCACATGTTTAGGTCAGGTTCCCTGGAAATACATTCTGAAACAGAGATTTGCATGCAGGTGGTTTAAAGGGGGAAAAAACATCTGCAATAAAGAAGTCTTGCATGAAAGTGAGGGGAACAGGATTGGGCAGAGGGAGAAGCTAAGAAGTTTAATTTTTGGCAAAAATAAAATATTAAATGTTTTGATACAAATAAAACCACTTACAGTTCTAGTATTTAGTATTTATCTAGTTGTCGATGTAAAAATTCAATACCATGCTTCATGCAGGTTATGTCTGACCCCTCATTTTTTTTTATTTGTCTAGTTTTGAACAACTTGATTATGATATATCTGGTTAGAGGTTTCTTTGAGTTTAATCTTTTGGGGGTTTGCTGACCTTGAATCTGTAGTTTTTTTGATCTTTCAACAAATGTGGGGAATTTTCAGACATGATTTCTTCAAAATTTTTTTAGCCCTGCACTTCCTTCTCTCCCTTTGGAATTCCGAATGTTAGATCTTTTGTTATTGTGCTACAGGTACCTAGCCTGTGTTCATATTTTTTTCAGTCTGTTTTTCTCTCTGTTGTTCAGATTGGATAATTTGCATTGATCTATCTTTATAATACTCTTTCCTCTGTAACCTCCATTCTGTTATTAAGCCCATCCAGTGGGTTTTTTATTTTGAATATTATACTTTTTGGTTCTAAAATCTCCTTTTGATTCTTTTTTGTGTCTTGTATTTCTTGCTCAGATTTTCTAATTTTCCATTTGTTCCAGGAGTGTTCACAATTGCTTTTAGGAGAATTTTTATAATAGTTACTTTAAAACCCTTTTCAGATAATTCCAATGTTTCCGTCCTTTGAGTGGTAGTGTCTGCTGATTTCTTTTCTCATGCAAGGTAAGATTTTCCTGGTTCTCGCTATGCTGAGTAATTTTGGATTATGTCTTAGAAACTCTGTGTGTACTGTTATGAGACTCTGGTTCCTGTTTAAATCTTCTATTTTAGCTGGCCATCCACCCATTTAGATTTAGAGCACACATCCTGGCCCACTTTTGTGGGCTGTGGTTTGAATGTTAACTTAATTTTTGAAGCTTTGTAGTACGATTCTGGTCAGCCACACTGTGCACGGAGGCCAGTTTGAACATGGTGATATTCCACGCTGTAGTTTAATTCTCAAAGCTTCTTCTGTGTTCATTCTGGTCAGTTTGATGCTTGGGCTACCCAGAGATGAGCCAGGGACTTCAGACGTGGTTTTAAAATATCTTTTCCTTCTGCTCCCTGCTCTCTATAATCCTCTCCCTCACTCTACAATTGAAAGCCAATGCGGTGGTTTATGTGCAGTAATCCCAGCACTTTGGGAGGCCAAGGCAGGTGGATCGCTTAAGCCCAGAAGTTTGAGACCAGCCTGGGCAACATAGCAAGACCCTTCATGTCTAATTTAAAATTTTTTTTTTTAAAAAAAACACATCTTGGGTAAGTTACCTGGCTTCTCTGAGCTTCAGTGTCATCTGTAAAACAGGAATAATAATACCTAGCTCAGAGGTGGGCACAGTGGCTCACGCCTGTAATCCCAGTACTTTGGGAGGCCGAGGTGGGTGGATCACTAGGTCAGGAGTTCAAGGCCAGCCTGGCCAATATGGTGAAACTCCGTCTCTACTAAAAATACAAAAATTAGCTGGGCATGGTGGCGGGTGCCTGTAGTCCCAGCTACTTGGGAGACTGAGGTAGAAGAATCGCTTGAACCCTGGAGGCGGAAGTTGCTGTGAGCCGAGATCGCGCCACTGCCCTCCAGCCTGGGTGACAGGGCGAGACTCCATCTAAAAAACAAAACAAAACAAAACAAAACAAACCACTGTTATACTCCAGGTAAACACCATAAGAAGTGCAGCACTCCCCTCACCCATTGCCCAAAAGACCAGGAAGAGAATGGCTCTGTAGGCTAGACTCCTTTCATCTAACTGTTATAGTCAGCCAGGTGCAGTGGCTCATCCCAGAATCTCAGCACTTTGGGAGGCAATTAGCAGAAGGAATAGTGTGCAATGAATCCATTCATTAATATTGTGGCTGGAACCCTTTTCCAGATACCCATTTTCTTAGGGCTTTGACTAATCCTACCATGTCTTTAAATATAGTGTTTTGACAGTTCTACCATAGGAATTTCTTTGTTGTGGTCTTTGCAGCATCTGTCCCCTTCTTATAATGTACGTTTCTTTATGAATTTTGTTAGCTTGGCTTGTGAACTTAAATCAAAGTAGAGCTTTCTCTGTGAAAACTGTCTGTGTCATGGGTTAAGTATGTTCTTCCAGAAGTGTTTTGTGTTTGCTTATGTTCAACTATTTACGTAGAAGGTCTCAGTTTTAACTCTCCATCTCGTTGAAAGCCAGGACTTATCATCTGTCCCTCTATGACTGCTAAATCCAATCCCTTGCACAGAACAACAACAGAAACCTTAAGTATAAATCTGATTAAATATGTCCATAACCTGTATACAAAACCTATAAAACATTGATGAAAGAAATCAAAGAAGACTCAAATAAATGGAGTAATAGAGCATGTTTTTACATTGAAACATTCATTTGTTCTATAAATTCAGTGTAATCCCAAGCAAAATCCCAGCAGGCTTTTGTTTTGAAAGACTGATAAACTGGTCCTTAAATTTAAATGGAAGCCCAAAGGAGCTAGAACAACCAAAATAATTTTTAAAAAGAATAACAAAGTTAGCAAATTCATACTAATTTGAAGACTTGTTGTAAAGCTACTGTAATTAAAATAGTGTGGTCTTGGTGAAAAGATAGACACATAGATTAATGAAACGCAACAGAGAACCCAGAAACGGACCCACACATATATGGTTAGTTGATTTTTTGACAAATATGCAAAATCAATTTAATGGAGAAAGAATAGTCTTTTCAATAAATGGTGATGGGACAATTGGACATATATATGAACCTTAACTCATAAATTATATCTATGGGCAAAGATTAAGCCCAAATAGATCATAGATGTACGTGTAAAGCCTAAAACCATAAGGAATCTAGAAGGAGAAAAGAGGAGAAAATGTATGTGGCCTTGGGTTAGGGAAAGATTTCTTAGATAGAACACAAAAATTATGATTCATAAAAGAAAAAATTGATAAATTAAACTTTATCAAAATTAAAAATGTCTTCTATTGAAAAACCACTGTTAAGAAAATGAAAAGACAAACCACAGACTGGGAGAAAATATTAGCAAAACATGATGCATATCTAGAACGTACAGAGACTTCTCAGAATGTAATAATAAGAAAACAAACAACCCAATACAAAATGTGCAAAAGATTTTAAGAGATTCTCCACTGAAGAAGATATGAGGCTGGCAAATAAGCACATGAAAAGATGCTCATCATAAGTCATGAAGGAAATGCAAATTAAAACCACAATGAGATACTGCCCCACCTATTTGGTTGGATAAAACAAAACAAAGCACTTGACAATACCAAGTGTGGGTGAGGTTGTAGAATAGCTTGGAACTCTCATACATTGCTGGTGGAAATGCAAAATGGCATAGCTGTTCTGGAAAAGAGCAGGGCAATTTGTTAAAGAGCTAAATCTTTACTTAGCACACAATCTCACAATCCCACTCTTAAGTATTTACCCAAGAGCAAGGAACACAAAACCCAAAAATTGAACAAAAAGGTTAATAATAACTGTACATGAATATTTATGGTGGCTTTATTCATAATTGCCTCAAATTGAAGATAATCCAGATATTCTTTCACTGGTAACTGTATAAGCATATTGTTGTATATCCTTATTCAATAATTAAAAGGAACAAGTTACTGATACATGTAACCACATAGTTGACTCTCAAATACCTAATGTGAAACAATAGACACCAGACTCAAAAAGGTGACACACATATGTAAGAGGTGAAAGTACAGGGAAATAAAATAGGCCTGGAGGACGGGGTGAATATAAAGGAGGCCGAGGGAATTTTAAGGAGGGATGGAATTGTTCTATGTCTTCATTATAATGATATGACTGAATGTACATTAAAAAGAATGATTTTTATCTAAAAGATACAATTCACCTGACATTAAAAAAAATAAATAAATCGAGGCCAGGCACAGTGGCTCACGCCTGTAATCCCAGCACTTTGGGAGGCCAAGGCAGGTGGATTGCTTGAGTCCAGAAGAAGTTCAAGGCCAGCCTGAGCAACATGGCGAAACCCCATCTCTACAAAATATACAAAAATTAGCTGGGCATGGTGGCACATGGCTGTAGTCCTAGCTACTCAGGAGGCTAAGGTGGGAAGATCGTTTGAGCCCAGGAGGCAGAGGTTGCGGTAAGCTGAGATGACACCACTGCCCCCAGCCTGGGCAACAGAGTGAGATGGTGTCTCCAAAAAAAAAAAAAATAATATATATATATATATATACACACACACACACACACACATATACACACATACATATGTAGATATATATTCATGTACATATAAGTATATATGTGTGTATATATACATATATATGTATGAGATGCCCAGATAATTTTTGTATATTTTGTAGAGACAGGGTTTCACCATGTTGCTCAGGCTGGTCTTGAACTTCTAGACTCAAGCAATCCACCTGCCTTAGCCTCCCAAAGTGCTGGGATTACAGGTGTAATCCCATACATATATGTATATATACATATAAATGTATTTCTATATCTCAAACCTCTTATTTATAGAAACCAGTAAATTTCCCCCTTCCTTTACCCATTGGGGATTTCTGGCTTTGCAAGTACTGAAGAATTAGCAGTATTTTTCTAGTGAAGGGGTGGATGAATGGGGCCTGGGAGGGAGGGAGAGGGTAACCCAGCAGATGACTCAGTATGGTAAAAGTATGAAAAAAAATTCCACCCATGGCACACCTGGTTTGAATTTTGAGAGGAAGCATGAAATGGCCTGAGGGCCACCCAGGCCAGAGACCCATATAATGGTTAAGACAGCAGGCTTTGGGTATAGGTGGCCTGAATTTGAAGCTGGTTCTTCTGCTTCTTATCTTTGTGACCTTGGGTAAATTACTTAATCTGTCTGTGCCCCAATTTCCATCTGTAGAAAGAAAATGATAATAGTTACATGCTTTACAGTGTTGAGAATTAAACTAATTAATGCCTGCAAATTGCTTAGAATAGTGCAAGGTCTAGTAAGTGTTCACTTAATGTTAGCTATTAGTGCCCATTTGCTCATTCAACACACCTTCCCTAGCACACTTTCCAACACACACCCAGGCATGCTTTGTGCCTGGTGCTGGGGATTGGACACTGGACACCCAGAAGAGAATCATGTTAGGGTGATCCGAGATCTAGGGAGGGAAGGAGACAGCTGGATGGACTGACCACGCAGGGTGATAAGTGCTGAAAATTGAGGGAAACTCAAGGATTATGTGGCTGCAGAAAGAAGTAGGGAGAGAGGGCCGGGTGTGGTGGCTCACGCCTGTAATCCCAGCACTTTGGGAGGATGAGGCGGGTGGATCATGAGGTCAGGAGTTTGAGACCAGCCTGACAAACATGGTGAAATCCTGTTTCTACTAAAAATACAAAAAAAAAAAAAATAGCCAGGCATGGTGGTGCGCACCTGTAATCCCAGTTACTCAGGAGGCTGAGGCAGGAGAATCGCTTGAACCTGGGAGGTGGAGGTTGCAGTGAGCCGAGATCACAGCACTGCACTCCAGCCTGGGTGACAGAGCGAGACTCCATCTCAAAAAAAAAAAAAAAGAAGAAGAAGAAGTAGGGAGAGATTATCTCTGCAGAGAGGGTGAGTAGAGTTCATTCAAAGAAAACTCAAAGAATAGGTAACTTTTGAGTGGGATTTTGACAAATGAGTAAGAATTTGGTATCTCCCTGAATGCCTTGTGCACCCATCACACTCACTGAGTATGGGAAGTGTTCGAAGGTTCTTAGAAAAAAAACAGGAAAATGAAAACAAAAGTTTAACGATGAACGATGAGGCTTTAAATGGGGTAGGGCTGAATTAAGAAGAACCAGCTTCAGTACAGTGAGGACCATGGAAGGATTCTAAGCAGACGGGCATAACATGGTCAGCTCTTAGTTTGGGAAAGATGGCTTTGGTGGCTGGTGGAGGAGAATGATTGAAGTGAGAGACTGAAGACACTTTTGTGCTAGCCCCAGTGAGAAACACAGGAGCTCAATAGCAATGGACAGGAGCGAAAAGACCCAGAAGTGGCCTCAGAAGTGATTAGCTGACTGTGAAGGGGTGAGAGAGAGGTTAGGGCGAGAGGTAGGAGCAGAACTCAGGCTCGCCTATTCCATAAACTGAGATGGAGTACCAGCTTCCCTCAGGAGCCCGTTGGACCCTCAAGAATGGAAATAAAAGAAATTCTTGGATTCCTTTAAGGGGAATTCCAGGCACCTAGCTAGCCATGAGAAGTACATGAGCAAGTTGATAAGCAAGAAGGTAATAGTAGCATTAAACAATAGCCAAGGAAGTTAGAGTTACAAGATGTTTGGTTCCCTGTAGAAACTAAAGATAACATTTTAACTCATGTCCCTCAGTTACTTTTCAGAAACCCAGAACTCCACCAAATGGAAAATGCCATCTGCTGGCATGTAGATCTCAGATAAGGGAGTACTAAGGACTGAGCTCTGACCACAGCTCTTTGTTCTACAGTTCTTCCTGAGGATCCTGGAGGAAGTAACGCCCATGGGCCAGACCTAATATTCATTTCTGCTGACTCCAAGTCTTCAGATAAATCTTCCCTTCCTTAATCAATTGCAAATCAGAAAATCTTTGAATCTCCCTATGACCTATACAGCCCCGCTTCAAGATATCCCATCTTTTTAGGCCAAACCAATGTATAAACTCCATGGATACATTTATGATTTTGCTTATAACTTTTGCTTTCCTGAAATTTACCTTTGCTTTTAAAAACCCTTGCTTAATTAAAAATCACGGGGGAGGTTGGGTTTTAAGCATGAGCCGCCCAATTCTCCTTGCTTGGCACCCTGCAAATAAATGCCCTCCTTTCTCCTGCTGCAAAACCTTGGTGTGGATGTTTGGCCTTATTGCACTGGACTAGTGGGCTCTAGCTTGGTTCAGAAACAAACTACCATCTAACAATGTCTTCACAAAGATGAGCAAGTCTCAGCTCAGCCATGAGGATCTCATTCTGGTGGTGAATGTGTGGGCAGGATATTATTTTAGTTGAGGGATCGCATGAACATAGCTTTAGAAGTGTGTAACTGACAGGCAAGCTCTTGTACTTTGCAGCAGGAGGTGATATCTCTTCTGGAGCAGATCAGCAAAGGCTTGAAAGTCCCCAAGAGCCACCTCTCTGAGTTCTTTAGACACCAAGTCTATAGACTGATGGAGTTCCTGAATCATGAGAAAAGGAAGAAACACTGAATGCATTAAGTGTATGCAGTGTGAAAGAGCCATGATCCAGGAGCTGAAGATCCAACTTCCGTTTTCTATTAACCCCACCACTCAGGGTGCCTGTAGGGAATGCAAAACCAGGGATATAATGAGCAGAAGCTCTCAAACCAATAAGCATATCTGTCCTTGGTGAGACTCAACCTCCCACTTCCCCATAAGTTTAAAAATAATTCTAATTTACAGCACATGTTATTCTAATTTCAGAGTCATTCTCTCTAAATACTGCACTATTACTAACTATTGTTACTATGATCTGCTCGGACAATAGGAAATGGTAACAGGTTCCGTTTACATTCTTAAAATGAATGTACACTTGAAGAACAATTCATTGTTGAGTTTTATGTGCACGCACTGGCAAGTCAGGTCTCTAGTAGTTTAACTTTTACATCTATGTGTATATGTATTTACTACCATCTCAATCCATTGTTTTGATAATTTAATTGGGAGATCATTAGGCTGAGACAGCTCCCATGCCTTGGGTTCCTGTGTAAGCAAACAAAAACCCAAATCAGAGTGAATGATCACAGCCTATGGAAACAATCTTAACCAATCAGAAACTGCCAACTAACCTTTAACTACAACTTTCAACTTCAACCATCCAATAATTTGTTTTGCTTCTGAGAACAGCTTATTCAGTCTCTTTGAATCAGGCAACTGTTTGCAACTGGTGCTGCCAGATTCATGAATTGCTGTCTGCTCAAATAAACTCTTTTAAGATTTTAATGTGCCCAAGTTTATCTTTTAGCACCATCCTTCCCTGAACATAGCCATTTCTTCTCTTTCAGATTAGAATTGATAACTTGGCCCCCAGCAAGCCTCCTAATCCTGCTTTCTTAACCCGATAGCATTTAAAATACAGTCATCCGTCAGTACGCATGGACCCCCAGGGATACCAAAATCCTCAAATGCTAAAGTCCCTTACATAAAATGGCATAGTATTTGCACAACTGATGCACATCTTCCCATATATTTTAAATTCTCTCTGGATTGCTTATATCTAATACAATGTAAATACAATGTAAATAGCTATTATACTGTGTTCTTATTATTTGCATTATTATTGTAGTGTTGTTTTTTATGTTTCCTGAGTATTTTCTATTTGCCCTGAGTTGAATCTGCAAATGCGGAACCCATGGATACAGAGGGCTGACTGTAATAGGCAGTGGTTATGTATTGTCTTTTTTTGTTTGGAACATCTTAACTTTGTTCAACCATTCCCCCAAAGAATTTAGTTTCTTATAGAATCCACATTTGTGACCATCCTGATCATTTACCTGGGCAGAATCCAGCTTGTAACAATTCTTCCTAGAAGGATGGATTTTATTTTATTTTATTTTATTTTATTTTTGAGACGGAGTCTCACTCTGTCGCCCAGGCTGGAGTGCAGTGGCGCGATCTTGGCTCACTGCAAGCTCCGCCTTCTGGGTTCACACATTCTCTTGCCTCCGCCTCCGGAGTAGCTGGGACTACAGGCGCCCGCCACCATGCTAATGTTTTGTATTTTCATTAGAGACGGGTTTTCACTGTGTTAGCCAGGATGGTCTTGATCTTCTGACCTCGTGATCCGCCCGTCTCGGCCTCCCAAAGTGCTGGGATTACAGGCGCGAGTCACCGCGCCCGGCCATGGATGGATCTTATTTTGAACTCAGCAAGTGTCAAGTCATGCATAAGAAATATAATGAAAGGATTGGCTGGGTGCGGTGGCTCACACCTATAATCTCAGCACTTTGGGAGGCTGAGGCGGGTGGATCACCTGGCTAACATGGCGAAACCCCGTCTCCACTAAACCCTGTCTCTACTAAAAACACAAAATTAGCTGGGCGTGGTGGCATGTGCCTGTAATTCCAACAACTAGAGAGTCTGAGGCAGGAGGCTCGCTTGAAACTGGGAGGCGGAGGTTGCAGTGAGCCAAGAATGTGCCATTGCACCCCGGTCTGGGCAACAGGGCAAGACTCTCTCTCTCAAAAAAAAAAAAAAAAAAAAAAAGACAAAGAAAAAGAAATGTAGTGGAAGGATTACAGCCAGTCAACTGAACTGATTCAAGCCAGTATTCCATTAGGATTTATAGTCACATACACGTGCTTTTGATCTTGCAGTTAACTACCGTGGTGTAAAAGCAGAGAAGCTCTCCCCAGAGAAGGCTGGAGAATGCCCCAAAGGCTGAACTTAGCCTTCTCCCAAACCTCTTCCATCTCCAACCTGTGAAACTAAGTCATGTGGGAAGTGCTGGCCAGACATTACCTTGTGTTTTGCTAAAATGAAATCCAGGCTGGAGGACAACTGCTGAAGTCTAACAAGCTAGCCTCAGTTTCAATTACATTGCAGGGATGCAGAGGGAAGAGGAGAGGTAATTACATTTGCCTTAAACAAAAGAGCTCTAAATCCTTGGCTGGGTGCAGTGGCTCATGCCTGTAATACCAGCACTTTCTGAGGCCAAGGTGGGTGGATCACTTGAGATCAGGAGTTTGAGACCAGGCTGGCCAACATGGTGAAATCCTATCTCTATTAAAATTACAAAAATTAGCTGGGCACAGTGGCGTGCGCCTGTAGTCCCGGCTACTTGAAAGGCTGAGACAAGAGAATTGCTTGAACCCAAGAGGTGGAGGTTGCAGTGAGATCGCAACATTGCGCTCTAGCCTGGGCAACACAGCAAGATTGTCTCAAAAAAACCCCAAAACCAAAACCAAACCCAAAGCAAAACAAAACAAAAACTCAACTCGAAATCCCTACTGGAAACTACTTCTTCATGTGATGTTGGAGAATGCAGTGTCCATGGACATGGTTACTAAAGGCTTGAAAAATAATACTTTTATCCAGATTTACTTTAATGTATTACTGTTCTGTTCCTCGTTCCCCACTCCCCAACATGAGAGTCTTGATATTTTACTCTAAAAGTTTTAAGTATTATACACATATGTCTTTTAATACAATACACTGCAAGTTCTTTTTGGAAGCAGACAGGGGGTCATAAACAACAAACACACAAAGTATCTCAAGAATCAGCTAGGTGAGTTTGTAGATTTTTGCTGGATTGTCTGCAGTTTTATGATTTCAGCCTAGAAGACTTCCTGTTGGCTATTTTCAGAAAACCAGGGACACAGCTTGAGGGCTGAGTTAATTCCGTTAGTTAGATCTATTTTTCTGTCCCTCCATCAACAATAACTGCCCATCAGAGTAAGTAAAGTTCTAAGCGAGGGTTCTTAAATTGCTCTGTAACTTTTGTTCTAGTGATCACTGCATATGAAGTAATCACATGATCACATTTAATATTCTGATGGTTTTATTAACAAGTATATAATATATATTGCATACTGTATATAGTATATGAGGACTGTACAGTACAAATTTATGTTCACAGTTTGACATGACAAAATGTCATTACTGAATTCCCATTGGACTACAGAGTAGAAACAGAGAAGGTACATTAAACATTCACATCTTTAGTAAGAAAGATTACCAAAATGTTTCAGTATCTGCAAGTATACTAATGCATGCTAAAAACCTTTACCCATTCAGTCTTATTAGCTTATAAAATATATTACACTTTATTAAAAATTTCTGCATAGTTTATACAAGTATTAAAGTATTGTAAATGTAATAATCCTGCTATATTTGCAGGTATGGTTTAAGAGATGCTAAGCAGAAAGATTATTTTGACCCTCTAACACTAAGTACATAACAGAAAAAAAGTGCTAGTATTTGTAAAACAATATTGTTGTAGCCCTCGTTTAATGCATGTAAAGATGGCTTTGTAAATGTATTGTTTAGGTGAATTTGCGATCATTTAGCAATTGTTAACCTTGACCAAGAAGAGAATAAAGACAGCTCGGAGCAACTTCATGTATGACAGCAATTCCTTCAAGACAACTGTATATTTTCAAACCAAATTATTTTAAAACCTTAGATCTTTCAGATTGTCTTTAAAACAATCTAATCAGGAATGATGCGCAGATATACAGTATCAGCAAAATAGTCTTTCAAATTCCACATTAGTGCAATACTGATAGTGCAGATGGGTGTTTAATAAAATATACATATACATATATAGTTCCCCTGTAATTCTGTTCCAAGGCTCTTGAAACTTCTGTGTATTTAGCATTTCCCTAGTTGAATATAGCTATGCTGCTAACACAGTCTCCAAACCAAGCAATTTAGAATGTTAATGCCCATTTATGATGTAGATTCACATAACTCTAAAATACAATGGATTCTGATTCTTCTGACTTCTCCAGGATGACACTTGGGTAACAATTGAAGAAACTCTATAACAAACAGAATTTACATAATAGCAACTTCATGTTTACAAATCATTCTCATCAATTTAAAATATTGCGATTGAAATCGCCATTGGTAGTAACATGACACACATCATTAAAACATGTTCAAGGGCATCTCATCTTGTATTTGAGGTCTTCCACAATAACAGCTAAAAATGACTAAGAGGCTAAATTTCTCAACTATCATAGTAAAATACAAATATATATATAAGAAAAGTTTGGTAAGGGCCAATTGGTAATGAAAGCATATCGGCCATCATGGGAATAGAGAATGGATGCTCTGGGTTGCTTTTGTTCCAGAGTTAAAATGGATCTTTGTTAAATGAACTGTTAACACAATCTAAGCAAGCTGAACAGTAACGTAAGAGTCTTTGCAAGGTCTTGCTTAAAATCTTTTGAACAAAATTTAAATATGCCACAGCAAATGCATCAATTCCATGAGATGCCCATGAGGCTGAACTCAGGCTCCAAGCTGATCCCAGATCAATCCGATCCTTTCTCACCCTTTCCCCACTTCTCTATGGATTGGAACACACATAAACTGGTTACTTCAGTCAAAACAAAAACAAAAGTGTTTTCCTTGCGTTCCATCTTGATTCTTGTGTGTTGTGAAAGAATCATCTCAAGAAATGAACACTTTGCCATGAATATGACTAAGCTTTTACAATACAGACAAGATCCACTTCTCAAAGAGCCATTTTATCACTCAATTTATGTCATAGTTGCAAAAAAGAAAAACTTTAGCTAAAAAAAAAATTCTCTTTACCTTTAGCTGAAAAACAAAACAAAACAAAACAAAACAAAAAACAGCCCAATTAGGATGTTTTAATATCCTAAAGAAATTTTGCAGTGCTTTAAAAAAAGGAAAATCAAACCCAAGTGCCAAGGTAACACATTTCTTTGCATTTCTCAACTACATTTCTTTACAGCTGGTTCACAGGGCGGATGAGTGGGACCTCTTAGCCTTAGGTGCACAGTCCCTACAACTTTTATTAACATAGTGCCATCAAAGCAAGCTCCCCACACAATTCACAGGCCTCTGGAATCACTCATTCACAGATGTTTTAAAAATGACCAAACAATGTATTCCTCCCAGTTAAAGTTGTGTTGGATCCTGAGTTGTGGCTGGGATGAATCTTCAGGATTTCATTCTTCTCTCTTCTCCTCCACTCTTGATGAAGGGGAATTTGGTTATATGCACCCACATTTAACTATTGTTGCTCACTTTCTTCAAATTTAGGACCAATGACATTTCTATGTATGAATTATTTTTATTGGCATTTAGACTATGGTGCTCAAAAGCCTGCTTTTGAATAACTTCCCCCAATAATGGTGCTATTTATCTTCAACATAAACACGAGCCATTATTTTCAGTTTGTTCTGACACTGAAATAGTGATAGGAAACTGCCAGCTCTAACAGTAAACTTTTGGGAATTTTTGAGCTACATATGTGAATCCCTGATCTGTGGTTTTCTATATTTTTTCTTAAATTCCCAAAATAAAGGTATGTGTGCTTCACAACTAGTTATATTTACAAATAGTGTCACTCAGGTCTTAATTGAATCAATCTCTTAAAGCATTAGCAGATGCTTTATGGGATGTGTCATGAATACAAGTGACAGCAAATTTGGCACCTTACAGCTCACACAGAAGAGTTTCTGTATAAAAGCTATGTGATTAATTTGATAAGGGAATACAAGTACCACTCAACATTTCCCTGTTTACAAAAAAAGCTATAAGCAGATTGGGTAAAAGAAGAACCATCCATACTCTTACCCAAAAGATTTCTTACCATTACTGGGCAAATATTCCACAGAGTCCCTACTATCAATGTTTAATGATCTCATATTAAGGACATTGTAGGAATGGAGATAGTTGCATGGATAACCCCATCGGTATATGGCTTTGCAGCATGGTTCTGCAAAGCTGAGAATGCGCAGAGACTGAAGCTCTGGGAATGCTGCACACAGCTAACAAAATGTTCAAACCTCACTGACAACCCCTAGCCCAGGAGGAATTGCCTCTTCTGCCCCCCACTGCTCAATGGCCCTCTCCTCCGACTCCATGCTATGAAAGCACAGCACTCTTCCCTTGAACCACTACACATCACCCACCTAGAACCAAAGTTTGGGCTCATCTCCCATTGGTGGCAAAGACCTCCATATGAGCTGCAGGCACAAAGGAGGCAAAGAACTTGATTCAGATGAAGTCTAAGATCCAGGTTGACAAGATTTGTGAAGGATGACGGAAGAGGTGACTGCACTAGCTTGAAATCTTGCTGTACTTCTAGCTAACTGGTGCAAGGGGCCACCCTTATTTTCACTGTCAAGCATAAAATATCACAGGGCAGAGGTAAGAATGTCTCTGGCAAGGACTAGCAGTCTGGATACTGTATTTCTAATACATTTACTCTGACATTCTTTTGAGGAATACATGGAGAACTGACAATTGGTTATGTTAGTTTACATGTTCCCTTGTTCTTATTACATTAAACGTATCTATAAGAAGGGTTTGCTTAGCATCCCCAGGAAAAAAAAAAAAAAAAAAGTGTTCACATTCTTTAGGTCTGACCCGTGGTAAGGAGAGGGAGGATTAGAGAACATCTACTACTGACCATATGGAAGTTTTGGATGATATAAATTCAGAGATTCAGACCAGCTGAATCAAATTAAAATGTACATGTAAAAAATGTGTTAGATAATGGGAGGCAGGACAGAGAGAGAGCCAGGTGAGTGGGGAGTCACGCTGAGGCAGGACACAGAGGCGATCAGACTAGCATGTGGCGTTTCCTATGGAGGGCAAGATGGTCAGAACGGGAGAAGCTGCGGTCGCAGTCCGGGCACTGGAAAGGTTTGATTCCAGTATGTTTTCGGAAATGTCTTGTTAGTTCATCAGACCGAGCAAACTTCCATGTGCATCCTTCCCATGTACATTTGTAGGGTTTTTCTCCTGCAAAAGGAAAAAGAAAAGAGCTATTTTTGCCTGTAAAGGCAGTAAAGATCTTTGAGCTAATGCTTGACAAATAATATTTCCAAGATATGTTCATATATTTGTTCTTCAATAACACAGTGCACTATAAACTACTGCAGGACAAGCAAGAAAAAAATGAACTAATAGCTTAATGTTTCATTGGCTCTCTGCCAAAAAAAAAAAAAATGGGAGGAGAATTTTAAGAGTTCTTAAAACAGAGTCACTGAAATCCATTCTGAGGGACTACCAAATAGTGAATGAATACATGGTGATCTGTATTTGCATATCTCCCAAATCTTAAACCTGCTTGGGAGCTTAATTATATGCAGTGTTATTCATTTAATGGGAACTCGAAATTGAAAGTTTGTGGGATTTTCTTATACTTTTCAATAGATTTCTAAAAATATGAAGTCTCTAACAACTGAAATATCTGCTAGGGATTAACATCTTACTTTCTTGTTTAGTCAATAACAATTATGCCTAAGTATAATGCTCTAATTCAGGGGCACTAAAATACACAAATTCTCCCCCATCTGTCCTGAGCCAGGTTTTTACAACCCCCTCCTGTATGATAAGGATAATTTACATATGAGGAACAGAAGCTCCTTGTGAGAAAATGATAGGGAGGACCAGGATGATGGGAGACTCTCACAAATAAAAAGGCTGTTATGGAAATCTTACATTTTAAATTAGTCATATGGGTCATGAGTATGACAAATTAACTCCCATTTAACACCCCTTGTTCTCTAGAAGCCTTGAGGGATTACTATTCCTTGGCATTTGAATGAGACATTTAGGATTTCTACTATCTGCTTCCTGGTACAGAATACACACACAAAGAGGCATTTTTTCCTATATCTAAACTGTCACCCAAATATTCAATGTCTTTTTAATTTTAGGCTGGAAGTTGGTAATATCCACCTCTTGGGTCCCACTAATGCCCCAACAATGCCCTCAGTAATCATCGATTTGCACTGCTGTTTGGGCGTTGCTGTAGACATAAGCCATCACCCTCAGCTCTCTCTGTGGGTGTTAGCTTCCTCTGCCTCCTGCCAGGATTCACTTAAAAACTTCACTTCCATTTTGCCACTTTCCTTCCCTTTTCTCTTCCAAACCTCAGATTCCTCTTTGTAAATCTTCTGAGTAAAAATGATTTGCAAGACTCAGAAAAGCAACCTACACTGCTAAGGAAAATGTACACAGATGCAAACTGCTGTCAAACTAGAATTTCACATCAAAGAGTTTGAGGTGAGATGAGCCTGTATATACATCACCACTACTAATAGTCAATCAGGCTGTTAAAACATTTCATTTTAAATTTTTTTTTAGAGACAAGGCCTCCCTATGTTGCCCAGACTGGACTTGAACTCCTGGGCTCAAACAATCCTCCTGCCTCAACCTCCCAAGGAGCTGGGACCACAGGTGCACGCCACTGCACCTGGCTGTTAAAACATTTTTGTATTATTTCCTTAAGATGTTTTACTACCAAAACATCTGGCACTGAGATCAAGTTCACATTTTTCTTGGCTATGTAATGACTTTTGTATGATCCGGCTGCTCATGTTCTATATTCAGTATTGGGCAAGATGGAAGAAATCCTAAAACAAATATGGTAGGCAATGGCATAAGAGCTTCCTCAAGTTTAGAAGACAAATATTAACCACATTTCTTCACCTTTCTTTCCTTCAAGGACAGTCTTCTATTTGAATTGTTTGTGTTAAACTGTTGCATTAATTTGTGCTGCACAAAGACTGTTCTTGGCTCTCAAGAATTTACAATGCACGTATGTGAAATAGCTCGTAGGAAGGCCACATCCTTGACTGTGAAAGCGCTTCCCCCGTTCCAGTGGCAAAGGTTCCAACCCTTTCTCCCTTCTTTGCCAGAAAGCACAGAACTGCAAGTGATTGTGAGCGGCCTTGTTTTGGGGATTACTTTGAATCTATTCTAACTTATTACCAAGGTGAATCATTAGCAACATCTTCATTCTGCACAACTAATCTGGAGACGACACATCTGGAGATGACTATGGTAACTTTTAAGATGCCTGAAAACCTTTCACTGTAACAACCTTTGCATTCCATTCTAATACTTCTTAAGAAGAAAGATTAAGTGGGTCTGGTGTTTCTAATACCTGTGTGTGTTCTTCTGTGTGCTTTCAAGTGGGAGCTTTTAGTGTACACTTTGTTGCATCCATCATAATCACATCTGTGTATCCTCCGCTTCCTTTGAGTATCCGGGGATTCCACAGGTAAAGGTCTCTTCCCAGGCTGCACGATGACCGAAGGGTGATTCCTGTGAAAGCCAAGGTTACAGGCAAAGTGTTGAGAGCATGCTCTTCCTTTTTCATCAGTCTACTAAAAGCATTAACAACACTGGGCAAAAACAAACAAACAAAAAATCCCGACAAAATAAACAGAAAGAAATTAGCTGATCAACCCAAGAAGCACTGCTATATTCATTCAACAAACATTGAGTGAGCACCTACCATGAGCCAGGCACTGTGCTTGGCACCGGGACACAAAGATGAATAAAAACAGGGTTCCTGCCCTCGAGGAGCTCACACTCTAGGGGGAGACAGACATGGAGATAAGTAATGACAGTAAGAAGGGTTAAGTGCTATGCTAGAGGCAGGCGCCGAGTGCTGGGGAGGCTCTTTCCCTCAGTCAACTTTTGCCTATTTATAGAATCTTGTGGCTCTAGGCAATGCTGAACACTGTATTTTTTCACAGGCTGCTCTGATTTTCATTATTGTTGGCTAGGGAAAAATGGAAAAGATCAAACTCCTAAGTCTCAGGAAACCACATTGTAGGGTATATCTACGTTTCTAACCTTTATGTAATTGGCATTTAATTGGAGTCCCTTTGAGACTGCCAATTCACATGCAGTTTTCAAATGCCGGCTCTTCCAAATAACAACAAAAAAGTTGGCATTGCTGTCTTCACAAACTCAAGGCTCCACTGTCACTGTGATTCCTGTATGAGGGAGAATTTCAATGCAGTGTTGTGGTCACCCATGATGCTGGCTCACGTGGTGCCGGCTCCCCCATGGGACGCCTGACATTCTCCCTACCTTCCTGATTTCTCTCATTTCTGAGTTTGCACCTTCCCTGGGTGGATTCGAAACCACCAGGGTTAAAAATCTTATAATCTAAGCTTTCTTTTTTTCAGCAAGGAGGTGGTGGAGAGAAAAGGGAGATGGAGGAAGAGCTGGGAAAAGTCTGTTACGTTCCTCAGGCTTTCCCTGCTGATTAATATAAGTAATTATAATGTTCTACTCTGCTCATTCACTTTCCTAATGACTAATTACTTGATATATCACAAGTGTATGTTGTTGGCCTCTAACTGTAATGAAAGACTTCTTTCTCTTTCATATTTAAATCTATAACTCCTAAAATGTTCCATATAATACAGGAATATTTTGCACAAGTGTGTTTGAGGAGAAAAAAGACGTGTGAACAGGAAAAAAAGAATTTGATGAGTAAACACTCTAACTCGTGAGCTTAAAAAAAGAATAAAAAAATTTATCCATAAAAATCAAAAGGGAGTCTCTTGATATAAAACTTGTCTTGGTAAATATTTGAATACACATCCCTTGCCAGTAACTTTTTCAGGCATGCTAAGAAGTGACTAGAAAATGAATAAAAGATGTGTTTCTTAAGTGACCTTACTTATGCTTATTTATTATTTATTTATTTACTTCTCATCCTTTATTATGAGCAAAGGAAACTGTCAGTTTTGACTCTCACCTTCCTACTCTAGTACCCGCAAGGGGGGTAGAGATGGATAGGCCAAATTTAGATACATGGAAAAGTGAACATAAAACAGGAGGGGGAAAAGAACAAGAACTTCAATTATATATATAAATATATATAAATGTGCAAACAAATAGTAGAGAACACAGCAAAGTGAGAGGTTCACAGAGTTTTTATAAGCTGAATTATTCATTTAAAATCCTTCAATAGAAAGAAAAAGTTCAGTTTATTTTTAACTTTCAGCTTTAATGCCATCTAATGAAAATGTTTCATCTCCATTAAAAGAAACTCAGGAAATAAAGTGCTGGGATAGAAATTTAATTATTATCTATAAAACTTTCATGTATCTTTGGGATACTGGGAGACTATCTTTCTCAGACAACTTTAGAAATCTCTCCCAATTATTGGATTTTATGGGTTGGGAATCAAACGGTTTCTGTGCAGTAATTCTGATTGCCCCTTCCAGTTGTTTATTTTACATATAAAGCTGCACCGAAAGGCTGTGGGCCCCAGTTACAAATCCCAGCTTTGTCACTGACAGTCTCTGTGATCCTGGGCCAGTATCTCACCCTCTCTGCGTCTCAGTTTCCTCTCTGTAAACTGGGGATGATGATAATGTTATCTCAGAAGGTTATATCTCAGAACAATGTCTGTTCTCAAGATAAAGCTACTAAATGGTAGCCATGAATATTGTGAGGTTCAAAATACTCTATTTGTAACTTTGTACCCCATGGTTGTTTAATTTCATGAGTTTTTTGAGGATGTCCCCAAACCAGGATATCTCTGCTTGAGCTGTCCCTTAAACCTTCTGAGCACGGTTAGCTGCCACATCTCTGAAGAGACTAATGTTGCTTCAGGCCAAAGCTAGATTAAGAGTCCTGGGATCTCACACTTTTTGGTCTCCACTCCCATTTTCAAAGAGGTGGTTTGGGATTATTATAACAAAGAAGTTAGAGAGCTAATACATATAAGGTATCTGTCCACTGTTTTGAGCTGAGTCAGCCCTTCTTAAGTTTGCTATAATTCACATAGACAACTCAATAGGGAAATCTGATCCTTATGCTTCTTGTTCTAAATATAGTTTTATGTATTTAGAACAAAGAAATCTTTTTGTAAATCTATAACAAAAAGAATTTGATGTACCTTTGAGTGCCTTTATAAATAATCCTAAAGCTCTAACACCACAATCAAGCAAATGGATTTCAAACCTGTACTTTTAAGTCTGCCTCTGGAAAGGAAGGCAAATATTATTGGGGCTGCCTCACTGCAGTGGTACTGGGTGCCTAGTTTCAAGTGATTCTTTCCTGGCTAGCTGGTTTCCTACGTGGGCTGCTACTGGGCATACTCCAAGACGTTACTTAATCACACCTGTGAGAACATTACTTAAAGAGTACATGTCCCAGCTATGGCTCATCTGTTGCATTTTTTTGAGAAGCAGAATGCATTCTTAGGTCAGCTTTAAAAAAAGCATATTACTCATTAATCATTAAAAGCCACTGAGCTTGAGATCATCAAAAGAATAGTACTTAAAACAAGAGAAAAGTATTTTCTTTTGAGCAGCATTCAGAGCACAGAATATTGCTTTCAAATCTTCTGTAATGTTTTCCACCACAATTCACAATAACCCAGACTTTGGAATAACACTTGTCCAGTCAACAGATCCCTCCCTATGGAGGCACTTGGCTTTATTTAGTTTTCTGGCATGTTTTTCATCACCGGTGCAGGAACAACGGTAAGTGCATGCCATGTTGCTAGTTACCTTGCCAGAAACATCTCTCAACATAAAAAAAAAATCTCTCAACATTAATTCCACCTTTAAGATGTATCCATTTTGCCTAGTCATTTTTTTCCTTTCACTTGAGTGCATGAGCAGATGCAACCGATTGGATATGACAAGATGACAGGAAAAGCCCCGATTCGGAAGCAGGAGATCAAGCCCAGGGCCCCTCAACTGTTAGCAGTGTGATTATTGGTGAGCTATCTAATGTCTCAGGTAATCCGTTTGCCTTTTGCTCTGACTCTCACATGCTTGTTGTGGAGGAATGAAATAATTCCTTTGAAAACATCTGGGAAGATTTTTTTTTGAGGGAAGAGGGCACTATGCAATTGTGAGGAATAATAAAATATAATTCCATCAGAGACTCTCTCCCTACTGCTGATGCAGTTGGCTAAGAGTTATTCTCTTCTTCATCTATTGACGAGCATATGACAACCCAAACCAAAAATGACTATAATTGGGTGCAGTGGACAATTAATCCATGAGCTACTATGAAGGTACCTACCCGAGCTGAATGTGGATACAACTAGGATATATTTGAAGTTATTCTAAAATCAGAGAATTCACATTCTGCTGTAGAGTTAATTGAGGGAGCGGGGTGGAGGGGTAGAGAAGATCAAGGAGAAAGGTGGGTAGAACATTTATTCAAGTGGAGGAAAATGATGCAGGAGGATGATGGGAGGGACACTATGGAGGTAATCGTTGCCTTTGTACTCGGAAGCTGGCTGCTGAATCCAATGTTGAAGCACCGTAACACAAGACAATTACAACTACAATCAATAATGAAAACAGAAATGGGGGCAGTAAATTAAGTGACTAGTCCAAGATCACACATATGATAGAGAGCAGAGGTGGGATCCTTGCTGGACCTGAAGGCCATCTTCTTAGCAACTACAAACCCAGCCTTCAGTGTAATCACTGGTGGAGGCCAAGGTTATCTACAGTGGGATCCCATAAATGAGGCTGCTGAACCTGTGTGTGGCACTACCACATTATACCATGTTAGACCTACAAGAAACGACCATTCAGGTGCTTGGATGCTGACCAATACCGCACAGCCTTCCTACTGGATAGCAATTCTACAGGATACTATACACTTTGTAAGGACTAAGTGTATTCATATGAAAACTTTACTTGATCCACAGAACACCAAGTTTAATCTATACAAGGATTCACATCATGGAAAAACTAAGTATATATAGCCTGGAAGAACGAAAAAAAAAAACAACAAAAATAATTCATGTGGTAAGGTGCAAAATCATGGATGACTGATTCAATGAAAACTTGATGTAAATTTTGTCATAACGTTGTCAGTGTAACAGCATATTGTTTTTGGAGAGATTCTCCCATCTTGACCAGTGGTACCGGACCAGTGGTGGCCACAGACTACAAGCCATTCCTGGTCATCCACACCATATCACACGTGTGAAATCTTGTGCTTCCGTTCCAGGTTCCAAGATGCACTCTACTATGCAAATACTTGGTAGGCCTAAATATACTTACTCTTGCAATAATGCTTGCGGGGGGGACACTGAGTTCATTAAGGGGGGTGACATTTCTTCAGGATAATAATCTGTCCTCTGTGGTTCGATCCCAGGTTCTATTTTAATTTTTTTCTGTGATATAGGCTTCTCATATGATTCAATTACAGGTACTAAAAAATAAAAATAGAAAAGTCACTCCACATACAGTTTACCAATTTCAGCTTTTCAAAGCTTACTGCATAGCTCCTATCTACAACACAGATATGACAGATTTATTTGCCTTTGGCAGATTATAGCAGGAACAAATCTGGGGGAGATTCTCGCTTCTCCTGACCATTATTTTGCCAGTAAGCAGCAAATATAGGGACCTGAATTCTAAAACACCAGCCCTGAAATGATTCGTTCTTATAATTCTGGATTATTTCCTTTCTACCCCATAGTCGTCTGTCTATGACCAGCTGGTAAACAAGGTGGCTTTTGATCGCTATTAGTTTTCACCACGATCAAAAAGTATTTATTAAATGCCTTTTGTACTTAGAACCATGTAGGTATTCAAGAAAGCAACATAAAGTCAAGATTCTTTCTGTCCCCAAGTTGACTATTACATAGTGAAAGTAATCGTCTCATGGTATCAAACAGACAGCCTGATTCTTGGGACCTCTTCCAGTATCAACACTTTAGGGGGGAAAAAAAAGAAAAGGAAATGCCTTAGGCAGATGAGTATTTCCTCTGAAGAGTTCAACAGCTCTTGCCCCCGTGCTTCCTCACCCAGCCCATCTGGTGAAGCGCCAGTACACTAAGCAAGTGCAGCAGCATGAAGCAGTGGCGGAATTTACCTTGCATGCTACTACTGGAATTTTCCATCTCCTCCGACAAGGAGACCATGAGAGGCTGCTGGAGGTGACTCGTGTACATAAAGGGGACGGGCTGCACCACCACCGGCTGGATGACGGGCAGGATCCCCGGGCTCCGTATTCCGTGCCGTGAGAGAGCAGCTGCCATCACTGGTGGCATGGACAGTGGCACGCCGAAGGGCTGCACGCCTGGAGAAGGGGGTGAGTATTTTTTTATCGGTGGGCTGGAAGATGGCATGCTCAACCCAGGCGAGGCTCTCCGGTGTGAGGACGGGAACTTCAGAGAGGAGGGCGAATTCCCAGCCGAAGGGGGTGAACTCCGCTTGTTCACCGTGAGGTCCACTGGCTCCATCTGTATTCCGTGTGACAGGCCTTCCGGGGTCTGAAAGAACTTCTCGGGCAATGGTGTGGAGTAGATGACCCCATATTTGTTGGGCTTCATGGATTCCATGTAATTAGATGGGTATGACTATTAGAAAAGAAAAGGAAAACGTGTCAACAGCCAAGTAAGTCCATTTACTTGAAACATGAATTTAAAAAACATGCTAACAAGGTGCTTAACAATTACATGGGCTTTACAAAGTAGTTTAGATTTCGATATATACTTGACCTTAAAAAAATGCTCAGAGAGGTGGTCTCAACAACATTAAAATTGCTTTGAGAGGCAGTCTCAAAAACATTAAAACTAAGATCAATGTGGTCACTACTGCACAAGAAAAATCTGAAATTTAATCCTAAGATGATTCCTGTGTCAAACGTTAAGGCCAAACCTGGCAAAATTCTAAGACAGGTGACAGCACAGGCTTGGGGGCTATCATCATTAGGAGTCAGAGCTGGGGTTCACCAAGAACCAGCCAAGCCAAACCAACCTGGTTGCTTTTCTGGTGGGGTTTCTCGGTGAGCAGGAATTGCTCTCTAGCTTTGGTGTCTAACTTCGGCAGGACAGTTATTTCTCAGGATAAGTAGTGTCTTCAACTTTGGCAGGACATTGATTTCTCATCATAGTTGTGTATGATAAGCAAGAATGGGGCTGCAAGATAGACAGTACCTTTCGTTTGATGGACTTCAGCAGCTGACCAATCCATGCCTAGGACTGGCCAACGATCCTAGTCAGCCTGGAACTGTGCTGGTTTCAGCACTGAAAGCTCCACATCCCATGAAACTCTACAGTCTCAAGCAAACTAGGAGGGGGTCAGTCACCATACACACCTTTGTACTGAAGGCCACCCTCACTGGGGCAATGATGTCCTTGGCCCTAACTTGCTCAATGTTCTTATTCAGAATCTGAATGAAGCTGTAGACTTGAATGGCAAGTCCGTGGATGACACAGAACTATAAGAAACACCTAACGTGATATGACTCACATAAGGAAATGCAGTGCTCAAAGTCATTCACACGAGCTGAGGCCCCGTGTTCTCTCCTCTATACCCTGCTACTTGCCCATCAAATGAGGCTGGGGCACAAACAGAGTGCAGAAGAGACAAAAGAGTCTGTTTCCTTCCCAAGATCTGGTCCACAACTGATCTCATTTATCTTCAAACACCTTTCTCTCTTAAAATATCAGGATAACTTTACCTGCATCTGCCAGCTTTAAATACAAACCAGTCATCATAATTTCACACAATGGGCACTGTCCTTGACCATGGAGTTCACCGAAAGTACTTCTATTCGCTAACTAACATTTTGTTGTAAATTTTCTTTGTAGAATGCAACCTAATTTTTAATTAAAAAAAATTAAACTCAACATACACCATTTTCTTTACTAGGCAGTTTAGGAAAACTGAAATTTTGCATGTCAAGCCTGCTCACCTGCAGAAAATTCTTTGTACTTGAATTCTGACAGTGACAGTGATAAACAACATTGTGCTTCTCCTCCAGCTCTAAGATCCTTTGTGTTTATGAGTTAGAGGCAATACTAACTCGGGATGCAACCAAGAAAACCCAATGGTGCCTCATAATTAAACAGTGTAAATGCACTATTAATTTCCGGGCCTCCTTGACCCCTCTAGGGGCCACTAATGTGAATTATAACCGTGGGGCAGCAGTGGTTTTGATGGGGATTTCTACTGAGATCTGGCAAATCCCTGGCTGGTTATGCATTGGAATCATCTGTGTTGTTTTTAAAATTCCAGATGCCCAGTCCCTGCTCCAGGCCTGCAGAGCAGCCTGTCACGGAGTAGCCAGTGAGTGAAAGTTTTGATCACATAACTGTGTTTATCTTTATCTGGTTTGGATGTCAGGTCCTCGTGGTTAAGATCATGCTTTGTCATCTTCTGTTTTTTCTTTCTTTCTTTATCTAGGAAGTTATAATCTGTGTAACTTCCTAGAACAGGGATTCCTGCAGCGTGGTGCACATCACTCTAGATGCACCTAAGATGCTTTTAGGTGGGGTGTACGATGAGCACAGACTAAGCTAAATTTGTTACGTGTTTATTTGTATGTGTCAGAAAAAACTGTTACACATATATTTTGCAGTAGTGGTACTAAGTTTGCTTTAAAAATAAATTTATTATGTGAAAAAACAATTCTATAAAAGAAGGCAAGAAAAATTACTAACTAAATATTAGGAGTGCAGGTGCTATGAGGATATGGCAAACTTCTTAAGGTTGTTCTGAATCCCCACCTTCCAGGAGGTTGTGAGGTTATGGGATAACCTACACAATGAGCTTATACACATGCCATACTAGAAGCCCCTTCTTGTCCCTGCTTATACAAGAGATGCCCACTGTCATGGGCTCTACTGCTCCCAACCAGCGCTTCTCTAACTTTACTGTGCACATCCATCTACCTGGAGCACTCATTAAAATGCAAATTTTGAACTACCTGGGAGTGGAGCGAGGGAACTTAGGCTTCCTTTTGAATAGCAATGTTCTAAATGACAGAGATAGAAAATAAATATACTAAACGTCTATTTAAAGGAGAGAAAAAGAATTTTCTTTTCTTTCTTTTTTTTTTTTTTGAGATAGGGTCTCACTGTTACTCAGGCTGGAGTGCCATGGTACGATCATAGCTCACTGCAGCCTCGACCTCCTGGGCTCTGATGATTCTCCCACCTCAGCCTCCGGAGCAAGTGGAACTACAGGCACGTGACACCACGCCTGGCTAATTTTTGTATTTTTTTGTAGACACTGGGTTTTGTCATGTTGTCCAGGCTGGTCTCGAACTGCTGGGTTCAAGTGATCTGCCCGCCTCAACCTCCCAAAGTTCTAGGATTACAGACATGAGCCACCACGCCCAGCCAGTTTTCACTACTAATACTGCTTAAAAACAAGAACATGAAGGATATAAAATCAGAAAACACAATATGCATAAAAACAGCTTTGAGTTATAGATCAAGGATCAAAAGAGAAGATTCTCTACCTTTCTTTAAAGCCAGGCATGCACAGTAACAACACAAGAGGTCCAAAACATAGCAACATTAAGTATTAAATATATTTAAATTTAAATATTTAGATGGGTATTATTAAAAGAGGCACAAGGTTCATTAACAACAACAACAACAACAACAAAAAACCATTATAAATCATGTACACTGGAGAGTTTCAGGGAGTAAGTAAATATAGAAAGGAGAATGATTTCTCCTAGTCCTAAAGTCTAATGTGCTTTATATAATTCTCCAAAGGGCAATGGTTCTGGTACTAGGAAAAAAACTTTAGGAAATGGGAGGCAGCATTGTTTCTGTTGACCAAAATGTAGCTTCTCCCTTATTTTCAGCTCTGTTCTTCCAAGACCTCCCTATGACCTAGATTTTAATGCCAATAGTTATTGGCAGCTAAACGGCAAGCAAAATGAGGACATAGTTTTATTGCTGTCATTGCTGGATTTTTCTACGCATGGGGTGAGGTTTGGGAGAGTAGGAATTTAGAACCTCCAGATTTGCAAATTTAATAACATTCTCAGGTTTCTCAAGCTATTAAGACAGAAAAAGCCACACATAAAGCTAGGTTTTATCAACATTATGCAGTTTGCTGATAAGTCTGTTCTCAAATGAATGCCCTCATTCCCTCTATTGGATGTGCAATTACTGTAAGGTACAAGACTAACTGTGGGGAGACACACTTGGTCACAGATACTCAACTCTGGGCAGGTAATTAACTGTTTCCACCCCAACTGCCTCACAAAAGGGTGAAGACATGTGGCCTCTCAAACTGGTTCACTTTATTTGGGTGGAGCGCACAAGCTTTTGCAATCAGCTTCCAACAATCTGGTGCCGTGTAGGGACTGACACGGCTGGGTGCGTGCCCTGGGCAGGTACAACCCGGTAACAGCCTTCCCCTCTGTTCCAGACAGTTCCTATGTTCTATCAAAGCAATGCATACAAGCGCGGCTGTACTGGCCCCAAATCCAAATCAGAGACAAGTGTTGATGAAGCAGAAAATGTGCCTCTGGCCACGGATAGACCTCCAGTGCCCTCTGTGCATGCTGCTTAGTCCAAGAGACCCTGTGTCCTGGAGCAGAGCAGTCCAAAGACTAGACACAGACATGGGCTTCTTGACCCCACTGGGGATCATAAGGGCTTAAAACAATGGGCTGAGGTAGGCATGGTGGCTCACACTTGTAACTCCAGCACCTGGAGAGACTGAGGCAGGAGGATTGCTTAAGGCCGGGCGTCTGAGACCAGCCTGGGCAACACGGTGAGACCCCCTCTCTACAGAAAACACAAAAACGTAGCCGGGCATGGTGGTGCTTGCTTGTAGTTCCAGCTACTCGGGAGGCTGAGGCAGGAGGATTGCTTGAACTCAGGCGTTTGAGGTTGCAGTGATCTCGCTACTGCATTCCAGCCTGGGCAACAGAGCAATACCTTGTCTCAAAACCAACACAAAACCAAAAAAAACCAAAACCAAAACCAAAACCAAAACAACCCCCCCCCCCCCAAAACCACTGATCTGCCATAAGAAAAATTTCTTTCCATCTGTAACATGCACTCAGATGTTCACACCCCTGCACAGTGTGCACTTACTGACTGCTGCTTCTCACTGTACTGTGAGGTGATAAGGGTCTTGCATAGGTGCTCAATTAATACTTGATGAATGTGTAGTAAATCAACACACTCTCTTAGCAAGTTTTTACTACTGATAAGGTGAAGAATAATATGCCAATTATTTTGAACTTAAAAAAAAAAAAGATTTTAATTGCGACAGGGAAAGAGGTACAACGTTTGGATAATTTCCCAAAGCTCTAACCATCACTTTATGCTAAGGTGATAATTGCAATAGTTTCTTATTTTATTAGGAATAGTTTTGGTGAGTTTTCCATTATAAGACAGTTTCAGTGGATGAAATGACTAAAACATGGATGAAATCTCTATTTCACTATTCATCAACATGAAAAAAAGTGAATGTCCGTGACAGGGCAAGTCAAAAGAATCTTCATCCAAGAGAGGGTTCCAGGCACAGGAAGGCGTGATGCATGTATAAACACACACTCTGGGAACAGCAAATGGCATGCACCCCCATGCAAACAGAGGTAGAAAGCTCTCTTTCTACCAGGCTTGAAAAAGCCATGAAATGTTTCTGTTAGAACAGAGCAGAGGAAATTACTGATTTGACATACTTTCCTATCTATACTTTCGGTCTGTTAGATGACCAAAGATGACAGATTATTATTAATCCTTTCTTCAAAAGTATCTTTCCACAGGAATAGAAGAATACTTTAAACTTTGTTTTTTGATTTGTTTTGTTTTTTACAATTTGTTTCCTTGCTCACTTCCTGAATTAAATCCTTTAATTATCAATCTTTTGGGAAATGGTAAAAAAACAATTTATGTACATGTGCATCTTTTTTACACAGTTTCATATTTTATAATTTTTTTTTTTAAAAAAACAGAAGTTTGGGGAGCTGCTGGTGATTTTGCCAAGACCAGGTGGACAGTAAATAGCAGAGACTAAAGGCACAGACTTGGGGAGGCAGAGTCTACTCTGTTCCTCATTCTTGCAAATTTTAACAGGGTGACCCCAAGCCTCAAAGCACAAGGCTAGTGGAGAACAGTATGAGGGCTTATACGTGGTTAAGAGGGAAATGACATGTCCTCACTTTCTCTAACCTATAGCAAAAGCGCAAACAAGCAATTGTTTCTGCTGTGCTATCCTTTTAGGGGGTGAGAAGAGGGGGAGAAATAAGTTACCATAAAATATTTTTATTCATCTGTAGAAATTAAAAGTATTTTCACAAATGTCCTATTATTGTGCCTTAATGTTTACAACGTTGACTTGAATAGCCAAAGACTTTGACCTTCAGATCAAAGACTGAATTAAAAAGAAAAAGGAATAATAAATTAGGTTCAATATACTTCACATATGAAGGCAGGAAAGACGAAATTTGAAGATTTAAGAGTGGAAACAAAAGCTTTTCAATTTTTTTGAGTAAAATCATTTTAACACCCCATTCCTCAAATGTTTCTGTTAACT
The DNA here is from genome assembly GCF_002776525.5 of Piliocolobus tephrosceles. Classification (NCBI taxonomy): domain Eukaryota; kingdom Metazoa; phylum Chordata; class Mammalia; order Primates; family Cercopithecidae; genus Piliocolobus; species Piliocolobus tephrosceles. The sequence goes on from NC_045436.1 coordinate 147,625,158, forward strand.
GAGGTTGCACTGAATTAAGAAAAAAATACTTCCTGCTGAATAAAGTTAAAACCAAAACAAGAAAAAAAAAACAATCTTCATTTTGAAGGACTGACAGTAACTTGGTGAAACTAAATTCTAAAAGTGTCAGTTGCAGTTGAAATCTAGCACATGAAGGAGAAAAAGACCATTAACTGCAAAATCACTCCTACATATTTTAACTTCATGTATTCATACGTTACAACAATGCAAGTTTAATAGTTAGTTCAAATTCATTTTATTCCACTTTTTTTTTTTCGGTTAAGTGCATTTCCTTGCACTGAATTACATATATCACACCAATTTAGCAATGTGGATCTTCATTTTGGCTTTATATTAGACTCTTGAGCCTTATTTTCATGCTTGATTAAAAGTACTGAAGTACACTGAACAGTGAAATGCCTCACCGATGGCTCTGCACCATTTGTAAAATGAATCACATTCTCCAGTGCTAAAAACCGATTCCTATTTCAAGAATATAATTAATGAGGAAATTTTGTACCTTCATTTTCCTCTAATGTGATCATGTAGTGATGCCGGGGATGGGGATGTGATGAATACAACGACAGCACCGAATAACATTCAAAGTAATTTAGTTGTTTGGCCAGGAGCGGTGGCTCATGCCGGTAATCCCAGCACTTTGGGAGGCTGAGGTGGGTGGATCATCTGAGGTCAGGAGTTCAAGACCAGCCTGGCCAACATGGCGAAACCCAGTCTCTACTGAAAATACAAAAATTAGCCGGGCATGGTAGTAGGCGCCTGTAATCCCAGCTACTATGGGGGCTGAGGCAGAAGAATAACTTGAACCCAGGAGGCGGAGGTTGCAGTGAGCTGAGATCACACCACTGTACTCCTGCCTAGGCAACAGAGTGAGACTCCATCTCAAAAAAAAAAAAAGTAATTTAGTTTTTTGATTAATAAAATCCTTATTGCTCAGTTGCTACCATATTCAGACACTTGGTTATTCAGTTATCACGCTGGAATGCAAATGTTATTTCCTTAAAGCCCCTCTGCCTTAACTTGCATTATAGATACCGGTAAACACTTTACTGGCTTAGTAATATCCATGGCAACTCAGCTCCAAGGGCCTCGGCGTGACCCCCATGTCTTGTATAAACACTTTTGGCAGGAACCTCCAGAGCCCATGCATAAGGATGATCTAATTTTGCAAGCGTGTCATTACCAACCTTCAGATACACAACCCGGGCCAAGTTTTCCCCCTTGTGAATATTTTCCAAGCCCGTGGAAAGAAAAGAGCAAGACAGAGTGGGAGCGTTGCCTTATTATTCAATATTCACTCAATCAGATCCCTCAAGCTGAAACCACTCCCTGCTCTGAAGTCAGACACCTTCCTCCGTCACCATGTCTCACCTCCATGGCACTGGTGTTGTACCCGCAGAAACCCCAGACTCCTCGCTAGTCCCTAAAAGCAGCACTGGTGGCCTAAAAGCAGCCAGTGGCCTGGCTCCCATGAGGGGCTGGCTTAGGGCTAAGGTGCTGAAAAGGACAATGCACGTAATTCCCACCCAGCCAGACTCTTCCAAATAAACGAGATTCCATCCTCACTGCCAAGTTCTTTCTCTCTCTGGCTTCCCTCAGTCATCTCTCATATAGTCATAGCTCCATATGGCTGTTGTCATTGGTTTTTAAGCAAATCATCCTATTCTTCATATATTTTTACACACGAAAGGGCTGAGGAATTTTTGTAAAATTACTTCTGTCATGAGAGGATTCGCCGATGGCCTAAGTTCTACACTGATCATATCCTAGGGCGATGCCAGGCACAGGTCTTAAGGAAGCGCAGATCCCATTTACTAAAGGACCCACAGCTGCTAGGACAGTATTTAGCTCACTCATACCTGGGGGCGTTGAGAAAAGTTTGCCTATGAAACGCCTGTCGAGTAATGAGTGATTCTTTCTTTTTTTTTTTTTTTGAGACGGACTTTCGCTCTTGTTACCCAGGCTGGAGTGCAATGGCGCGATCTCTGCTATCTCGGCTCACCGCAACCTCTGCCTCCTGGGTTCAAGTAACTCTCCTGACTCAGCCTCCCGAGTAGCTGGGATTACAGGCATATGCCACAACGCCCGGCTAATTTGGTATTTTTAGTAGAGATGGGGTTTCTTCATGTTGGTCAGGCTGGTCTCAAACTCCCAACCTCAGGTGATCCGCCCGCCTCGGTCTCCCAAAGTCCTGGGATTACAGGAGTGAGCCACCATACCTGACCATGATTTTAAGAAATAATTTGACACACAATAATGTTATCATCCCTTGGAAAAAATAAGGCGAGGTGTTCAATTTTGGAAAACTTACCACTGAGACAGGGTCCATGGCCTCTTGCTTGACAGGAACTGGGTCAAACATGAGCATTCTTTTAGTTAAACCTTCTAGGGTGCTCTGGTGTTTGGCCTAGAAAACAAAACAAGGTATCCATCTAAATCTCAAGGTTACTTTAAATACAAACTAGTAAAAATAAAATATAGCCTGGCCAAGGTGGCTCACCTTTGTAATCTCAGCACTTTGGCAGGCCGCCGAGGCAGACGGTTCGCCTGAGGTCGGGAGTTTGAGACCAGCCTGGCCAACATGGTGAAACCCCGTCTCCACTAAAAATGCAAAAATTAGCTGGGCGTGGTGGCGCACGCCTATAATCCCAGCTACTCGGAAGGCTGAGGCAGGAGAATTGCTTGAACCCAGAAGGCGGAGGTTGCAGTGAGCCGAAATGGCACCACTGCACTCCAGCCTGGGTGACAGAGCGAGACTCTGTCTCAAAGGAAACATAAACAGATAAATAAATAATAAAATAAAATATAATACTCCTTACCCCACTTCTCTACCCCTTTTACTCCCTTACCCCTGGAATGGCTGGAGTTTGTTTCCCTTACCTATGAAAGATGCCATTTACATAATTAAAACCAGACTCCATGGTCATAACCAGATGAGAGCCAACCAACATTTCTAACTCAATACATAAACCCGGACTTTTCTGGAACATTATGTACAGCCCCGTCTAAGCAGCAAAGCTTGCCTGGGATTGCTGTGCAACTCTTTAGAGGTTCAGATTACATACGATTGTTAAACACCTTCCCTTTTCCCCTGATGCTAGTCACAGAAAAATTAGGGGAAAAAAAGCAAGCAAAAAGAAAACCTAGAGCCAACCATCATTAAAATTTCATTTTTATTCTAACAAACTCTCTTTAAAACTGGGCTCACAGTGTATATGCTATTTAGTACCTATCATTTCACTGAACAATTAATTGTGAAAATGTTTCTTTTTCAGTAAGTATGGTTCTGCACCATCAAATCCCCCGTGCCACTGTGTGAACACATCAGTTTACTTAATGCATTCCTCTTTACTGGGCACTTAGGGTTACTTCTACATTTTCGCCATTACAAACAGCAATGAGCCTCTTTAAATATATCCTCCTGCACACCGTTAATTTTTAGGATAAGTTTTCTGTAGGGGAATTCCTGGGTGAGAAGTACGTACATTTCCCGAAGTGCCTGGTGCATCATCTGGCAAAAACGAACTATTATTTTCATTAATGAAATACAACCTGTTGCTGGGCGTAGTGGCTCACGCCTGTAATCCCAGCACTTTGGAAGGCTAAGGAGGATGGATCACGAGGTCAGGAGTTAATGACCAGCCTGGCCAACATGGTGAAACCCTGTATCTACTAAAAATACAAAAATTAGCTGGGTGTGGTGGCAGATGCCTGCAATCCCAGCTACTCGGGAGGCTGAGGCAGAGAATTGCTTGAACCCTGGAGGCAGAGGTTGAAGTGAGTGGAGATCGCGCCACTGCACTCCAGCCTGGACGACACAGTAAGGCTCCGTCTCAAAAAATAAATAAATAAATAAATAAATAAATAGATAAATAAATAAAATACAACCTGTTTCCCCAAATCTCCACCAGCAACATGTGTTATCACTTGTGTTGTAAAAGATAAACACACTGCCAACTTGTTAAGTCTCAAAATGGCAAATGGTTTTTATTCTAAATTGATTTGGTTATTAAAGTTAATTTTTTTTCAGCTTTACTGACCATTTGGATTTCTTCTTTTGAGAAATGCCTACTCAGGTCTTGACACCCCCCACCGCTTCTTATTGTTTTCTAAGCACTTTTCACATATGAAGAATATTAGCTTGTTTTCACACAGATTTCTCCTCATTAGGAAATGAGCCTATTGTAAAGGATCTTGATCCTGTCCTGTCCTTTTCTTCTGTTGTTCTCTGCTTGACATCCCTTCTATTTTCTTTTGTTCTGTAAAGTCCACTTCTAACACTAACACTAATCTATATCAAGCCAGCTGCTTCTTCACAAGATGAAATATTCAGTCTGCTCAATGTTCAAATGTGTCTCCTCAGTTACAGAAACACTGTCCTGCTACTAGACACACTTTCAGAAACTGACTTCAGGCACTCACTAGGCAAATTTGGTTTAAGTGCTCAGTGCTTTGGTTAGAGTTAAGGTCTTTATAGATCACCCCGGTTTGAGTGGCAAATTGAACAAGTTCTAGAGTGAAGAAGCTGCAGGAATCCCGGGTTCTGGATTACTTCTTGTATTTCAGTGTTAAAAACCCCCATCCCCACCTCCATGATAGCAATCCTATAATTTGTTGTGTTGGTGCTCCATGGGTTAGACTAAGATATCTTCACATACAATTATGGAAGTGATACTATGTAGTTCTTGTGCTTCGTTGATTCATTGAAGAAAGTCTGTTTTCAATCTCATGACAATCACATCACAACACGTGAATTTCATCAATAACTCGACATAAGGCCCTGACTTCAAAATTATATTTTCCTACATCACAGGGTGTATTGTAATCTGCAAATACAATTTGATACCAAGCTGCTGAAATCAACGGTGCTACTACCCTCTTATGTATTCCAGCAAGAACAAACCGCAACAGCCAGTGAAAAATAGATGATTTCATAATGAGGGATGAAAACGCTTTTGTGTCTTGGGATCTATTATTAACCAGTTCCCAGCCTAGCAGCTGTACAGATGAACATGGTTCGAAGAATTGTTGTCCAGTGCCTCACAGTGGACCATAAACAAAAGATGTGAGATCTCCTGCTTACATCAATGAGGTCAGATCATTTAGCAGCCCTGACTCACGGCTGGTCACCCTGTGGCAGCCTCCCACCTCCCCACCCCCAGCTTTTTACACTGAATTCACTCTTCCAGACTCATCTATCCCACTAGACAGTATCTTGATGCAAATGCTTCTAAATTAAAGCATTCGCATTCTCAGGTGTATAAGGAAGGAGCCATGGTTTTGAGACTCAAGCAGACTGCAAACTAGCACAGCCATGGGGCAAGAGTGATCATTTGTAAAATGCAGAGCATGCCTCCCTTATCTACTTCTCAAGGATTTAGGTCTATCAAATGAGATTAAAACACACACACACACACCCCTTTGCCCTAATTTATATCCATATGCACATAAAATTTGGATATATATTCTGTACACACGACACTAAATGTGTTGGTTCCAACTTCCGGAGCAAAAATGTCTGGTATTTGCCTCTTTGCTAACTTACCCTAGCCTTAGAGGTCTATCTCCCACCCTTAAATAAAACTCAGACTAGATTCGGTTTCAAAGTTAACAGCTGCCTACATCCTGTATGAGGTCTCATATGAAGCCTTGTCACTTCACAACTGGACCACTGCAACAACAGCTTCTGAGCGAGGCCAGCATCTCCACACTTCATGTTACCCTGCACTCTTTACTACCACTAATTGCAGCACAGCAGAATAAATTAAGAGGATGGGCTCTGGAGTTCCTTCTCGTTCAAATTCTAAGTCTACCATTTAGCTCACATAGCTTTCAATGACTTTGTCTAATGGCCACAGCAACGACTACTGAATCCTTTTAGAAATGAATTACACATTAACGTGCTACATCTTTTTATCATTAAGGCATTATTTAAATCACTATTGTTCTTTAATTTTTTGTTTTACCTAAGTTTAAGGAAACACAAGACTTGTAATCCTAAGAGAAACACAGTCTAGTATAAACCACTGGCACTGGCCAGGCGCGGTAGCTCACGCCTGTAATTTCAGCACTTTGGGAGGCCGAGGCGGGCAAATCACCGGAGGTTAGGAGTTTGAGACCAGCCTGTCCAACATGGTGAAACCCTGTTTCTACTAAACATATAAAAAATTATCCGGGTGTGGTGGCACACACCTGCAATCCCAGCTACTCAGGAGGCTGAGGCAGGAGAATCGCTTGAACCCGGGAGGCAGAGGTTGCAGTGAGTCGAAATAGCGCCATTGCACTTCAGCCTGGGCAACAAGAGCGAAACTCTGGTCTCAAAAAAAACAAAACAAAACAAAACAAAACAAAAACACTGGCACTAACAAAACCTGATTTACTTTTATTAAAAAATAATTACAAAGGTATGTTTATTTGCTCAGAAATGTACCTCAAAGTAATCTAAATGTTGATGAAGGGATATTCTCAGTACAGAAGTATTTAAGTTAATAAACAAAGAAGGAATGATAGGATTAGAATACCTAATTTTGAAACTCCTAACTAAATAATGCATCCTGGATGTTAAAAAAAAGGTCTGTGTAAAATTCAAATATCACAATGAATAGAATCAAACTCACTGACTATTTCACATGTCTACAAGCGCTTTGTTTCCAATTTGGTAGCTTCTAAAATAGCTTTTAAATGATGATGCTTTTAGTGATAGTCAGAATATGAAACAAGTAGATAAAGGACATGCAAAGAAAACGCCTGGAACCACATACCCGAAACTGTTAACAGGAGCTTCTTGAGAGTGGTGGTGGGACAGCTTTCTATACATCTGTGTTCTATTTTTAAAGTTTATTATTTTTATATATTTTTATTTTGAGATGGAGTCCCACCCTGTCACCCAGGCTGGAGTGCGGTGAAACGATCTCGGCTTACTGCAACATCTGCCTCCTGGGTTCAAGTAATTCTCCTGCCTCAGCCTCCTGAGTAGCGGGGATTACAGGTGCACACCACCACTCCTGGCTAAGTTTTATACTTTTAGTAGAGACAGGGTTTCACCATGTTGGCCAGGCTGGTCTCGAACTCCTGGCCTCAAGTGATCTTCCCGCCTTGGCCTCCCAAAGTGCAGGGATTATAGGTGTAAGTTTATTATTTCTATAATCAAAACTTTTAACAAAGACAAGATAGGGAAGCCAAGCTAGGAAGAAACCAAATTTAGAAAGAGAATCAAACACATGAACAGAAATCAGGCTTCTGTTTATGTATCTGCAAAAAATTTCTATACTTTGCACCCATATCTCTGACTAGAGGAACCACTTTTGTCATTGGTACTGATTTGTTTACAGGTTCTGATCTAGAATCCTAAGAGTGACTGTAAAGTCTTCAAAGTGCCTTCCACATAACTGAGAAGTAACTTAAGCCCTGGAAGAAATAGGGTCCCTAAACTTGGCAGTCTTTAGTACCCACGGGCGGCTCAGTGCACTGGGGTTATTATCATTCTGAAAGAATGCTAAGTAAACCACAAATGCTTAGAAAATCTATCATACAGTACTGACGGCAATCTTAAGCAGAACCAGTAGGTGGCGCACTAAAACAGGCATTAGAGACCAGGACACCGGCAGTAAATCAATCCAGTTGGCCAACCTCGGGGTGTTTAAACCTAGTGGGTTTTAACCAGGCTCAGGAATTCTATTAATCATTTTATGTGAGTATCACAGAGAAGAGGAGGCTCTAAATGTGGTTCTATTTTTTTCTGACGACTATTTTCCAATCACAAACACATTTACATCTTCATTATATTTTAACTAGCTTAGCTAGCCTTAGAAATACATTAGCTAGTCTTAGCCTTAGAAATACATTCTAATGCTAAACTAAGCAATACCAGGATAACAAAATTGCATCTAAAAGGAGGAAAAAAAGGGCAAAACTGTTTTTATGAAAAATTCTAAGTTATTGAGGTGCTTAAAAGCAAAAATTTACCGGAATATCACCACTGCCAAAATAATTTTCCATAACTGGAGCAAATGCCATCTTCCCCAGCTGTGTTATTTTGCAGAGAACGGCCAATAAAAATGAATGGTCCTCAAAAAGGAGAAATGGATTTCCCTTAACACTCTTTCCACCTACACTTCTGACTTTTCAGATGTTAAAATAAGGGTCAAATTTCTGTCAAAATGCAGGACTGCGTGATCACAGATTAAAAAGCTTGGTGAATCATTGACATGAAGTTTCAGAAGTAATGCAGTCTTGCTTTGGAGCCCTATCCAGTAGTATCGGAGGCCTAGGCACAATGGCTTTATGGGGTGGGGGGTAGGGCTGCAGGTGAGCTGCAGGGCTTAGAAACACACACACACAGTCCTTCATGGAAGTCGAGGTTAGGGGGTTACTAAACCTCCTCTGAAAGCAGCTTGCCTGGAGGCTAGAGCATGATTTATTACAGAAACAACCTTACAGATGACTGCCTGCCCCTTCCTGAGGGAGGAGGAAGGTGGAGAGAGAACGTGTACATATCAGGAGCAGTTTCTTCCCTGTTTCTTGGGGTTAGAGCAAGACCTGCCTCTGATGTTCTTCCTTCTCATCTCCCTATTTCTTCCCTTTTCCGTGCCCTCATTTCTTCCCACAAATCCTCAAAAGGTCCCTGCATTATCTTCCCCAACTCAGGGCTGACCCTGAGGCTCCAAATCACCTGCCTTCCTCCAAGCACAACTCCCGTCTCCCAGCTAACCTCGGCTAGGCTAGGCGTAACGAGCAACACACCAACACACCATTGCTAAGCGTCCCTTTCAACTCTTCTATGTTTTTGGATTTTTAAAAGAGAAAACATGTTATCTTCCCCCACCCTTACTCCCCAAAGGAACTTCAGGGGAAAAAAGAGAGAGAGAGAGAAAAAAAGGCTGTGTGTGCATGTGTGTGTAATTCTTGGCGAGGAAAACCGGGCAGGCAAGCAACATCCCTGTAGCTAAACTTCCTTTCCAGAGAAACTTTTCTCTCTTCATTTCTTTACCCAAATTCTTCAAAATCCCCCAATGGCTCAAGTATTATTTAAGGGCAGTTGCCCTGGCCAGAAATACTGGGGACAGGCAACAGATGTCAGCAGGCATTAAGCTGGAGGCTCCCTTAAGAAAAGCTGAGCACTGGCACCTACCTGGAAATTCCTACCCGGACATTCTTGGAAATGTTCATGCCACTCCGCGATTTTCACCTGTCTTACTCTTCTATGGCTGGTTTGAAAAGGAGAAAAATTCCACGGGTTGTTTCTAAATCTTTGCCCCTCATGAATTAGTTATTTTGCATTAATGTATATTGTAAATGGCAAAGAAGTTAATTATTTCGTTTCAGATGAAATCTAATGATCCAGTGAGCAAACAACCCACCCTTGCTCCTCTCTCTGCTAACAAGCCACCCAATTTTACTTTCCTGCCTCCACCCATCTGCTCCACCCTATGGAGAGTTGCCAAGGCAAGTCCAACTTGTCCAAACAGGACATGGCTTCAGATAAGATTCTGCCCACACCCTGTACTTCGGAAAGACCAAGTGAAGCAATTGATTTTGCATGTCAATAAGGACAGGTGCAAAGGTAACAACCAAGCAAAAGCCTGACCGAGTTTCCAAACTGAGGCCTAGCAAAGCAGGGCTGGGGGTGGGGACACCCACACCCACGCTACCCTCGGGAGTTCAAGGCCATCTGGCTAGTGGCATTCCACACCCTTCTTAGAGAAACTGCAGCAAATTCGAATCATTTTCCTACTAGGGTTGCACGCTTCTTTATGCTCTCTGACAATTTTGTGTTTTAGTTTTAAGGGCAAGCAACCCAAGATAAATTGAAAAATACCCATAACGTCTAATCCTGCTGTGTACATATCTCACAAGGCCTCGCCTAAGCCCTCACAGTTCTCTTCTGTGAAGTGTTATATAATCAAATCCAGAAGGGCTGCTGAGGCCACGCTGCCTCTCATCTGCCTCTGCTCAGTGCCCTCCCTATCACTGGAGACCCACCCAACTCCACCCTAAGGAGCCTCCACCCATGGGGCCCCACCCTGCAGGGGAGTGGGAGGCTGGGAGGGAGCAGTTGGCTCTGGGCAGCAGCCAGTTCCTGGAAATTCCGGCCTGAACAGGGATGGTTAGAACCTTAAAAATAACCAGAAGGAACTGTGGGGCTGTGATCACTCCCTCCGCTCCTGAGGATTCTCCACTGAAGTTCCTCCCGGGGAGCCACTGAAACTTTGAATACAAAACCATGAACGAAGCCTGCCCTCTCCCTTTAAAAATAAGCAGAAAAGAAAAGCATTTTGAACCACTGCTATCAACGTGGCCCAAACCAACCCTACTCCTCCTTGTTCCTGCCTCTAAGGCTGCCCCCTCCCCGCCTCCCATTGGCCTTATTTTCTGGTCCTTCACCATGGAAACCTAGAGGCCATCTCTGAAGCCTTCCTCACCTCCTTTGCTCTCCCCTCCTGCCTTGGGGGCCAGGCCCCCAGCACCTCCCACCTGCGTTGCTGCAGCTTTTCCGCCACTGGTCTCCCTCAGCCTCTCCAGTCCAGCCCTCGCCCCTTGCCACCTGTGTTTTTCACAGATCTCTTCTCATCCCGTCCTTCCCAGCTCACAAACTTCCCTCCCGCGCTCTCCCCGGGTCTGACAGTGGGCTCAGGCACCCATGCTCGGCACCCCGTTCCCCACCAGCTGCCCCCTGCTCCAACAAGTGCCCTTCATGCCGGCTGCCCTGCCCACCCCCAGGCCTTTGTTCATTTTTGGCCCCGATGCTGGGCAACCAGCGTGGAATGCCCCCTCCCCTTCCGGCTTATCTAAATCCTCCTAATTCTTCAAAGACCAGCTCAAGGCCCTCCCCACTCCGCAGCCAGCTGATTGCTCCCTGGGGGATCCAAGGCCGCCTCTTCTTACCTAGATAGGCTAGGCCTTTTAGCTTTCCCAGTGGTGCGTCTCACAAGGCTGCCAGCAGTACTGGGAAGGACAGACAGGCAGGCCTCAGCCTTCCTGAGAGGGCTCCCTCCCCACTCCCCACAGGAGACTGGGCTTGTTCCCTGAATGAAGTTTTTATGTCAAGCCTAAGGAGCTAACATAAGAGCACTTAGCTCATAGTAGGAGTTCCACAATCATCTCCCTTTCCCTCTGAATGCACTTGAAACCTCCCTTAAACAAGTAACAGGGGTGAAGGGCCTAACTCTAAGGGAGAGCTAGTAAACCAAACTTCCTAAGAAAAAGTTATTGCCCCTAACCTTAGCCTGGCCCATCATGTGTACTCCAGAGACCTCACCAGTACCATCTTCAAAGAATTTATTATTATTCACTCAGTGAGGTCTTCTAAACAAGTCTAGTATCGAGGTCTCTACTGTATTTTAAAATCTAAAATAGAAAAAAGAAAGCGAGAAAGGGAGGAGAGGAGGCAGGTGGGAGGGAACTGCAGGGAGAAGGGGTGTGTGCAAACACAGGTTTTTGAAAAGGGATCAAGGAAGGCAAGGGGCTAAGTGATGTCACAGGTTTCCTGCCAATCACCACCACCTTCATGCTTGGTAATCACCAGGTGCTGTTTAATGTCAATGAAGTGGTTACACTATCTTCCCATTTTACTGAAAAGAACACTGAAACAGAGAGGTCAAGTAACCTGCCTAACATCACACAGCTGCTAACCTGTAGAGCCAGGACTTGAACCTAAGGTAGTCTGACTTAAGACTGGTGGCCTTGGCACACCACTCTTCCACCTCCCCAGGCAGAGGACAACATTACACCACCAACAGTAAGTACGGGATAGTGATTTCTGTGAACAGGTTGGTCCCCAGAGAAGACAGAACGTGGGGACAGTCTTTTCACATTAGTGAGTTTCCACCCCTTCCAACTGGCTCCTGCTGCCCACCCTGTCTCAGTATGCACACTTGGATGCAAGATCAAAAGACACATTCTGAAGGCCCCAAATTAGGCGATTATTCTTCCTAGCCAGTGCACCTGCATTGTCGATATAACTGCTGAGAAAAATTGGCAGCTTGACCCAAGTAAATACGGAAATCCTCATAATAACTGTACAAAGGTGGAAGGGTCAGGTCCTCATCCCATTTTAGAAATGAGGAAATGGAGGAACAGAGGTGAAATGACTCGCCCAATTTCACAGAGCTAGTTGGAGCTGCAGCCAAGAACAGAAGTGTCTGCCTGCAGACCCGGGCACTTTCTGTTCTGCTTCAGAGCCTGTGCTGTGGGACTGACTTTTAGGTAAAATTGCCTAATGCTGGGGTCACTCCCCAGTAGGGAGGGTGTGGGTGTGCACAGCCACACTGGCCCATGGGAAGCAGTGCCAGGGGGAGGTTCCGCAGGCAATTAAGATTTCAAAATGCCTTTTCAGGTTAGATCACTGCAGATCTACTCCATCCTATGGCATAACTCAGAGTAATGAATGCACATAATTTGAGATTAGCTCTAATAAGTAGGTACTCAATAAATACTTGTGAGATGAATAAATTAATGGATGTCAAACGACACTTCTCACATGCTAGGATAAACTAAGGGCAACAGCCCTGGAATGATGGTACACCAGGTGTCCTACATGGAAACTGTCCAGCGGCTGGTGAAGCCGGCCTGAAACCTCATCTTCCAAAATGCAAAGTAAACGTGAAAACTTTGGAAGCCTGGGAGAGAAAAACTCCCTGGTTTGGAAAGTCAGTGGAACAGGAACTTGATCTTACAAATGAAAGAGGCTTTGGAGTGTGAAGCTTTGGAAGGTATCAGGGGTGCAAAGTACAGGAACAGATAAAGGAGTAGATTTCAGTGATTACACTTAAACAACAGTGGTAGCAGAAAGAACAGCATATAGGCCAAAGGAGAAAAAAGCCCACACTTGATTTGCAGGGCGCTCTCCAGAGTAGAATCCACTGACCTCAATATCCATTTGATCTCTTATGTCCAGATTTGGCCAAACTCCACTGATTTGGGTTGAGACTAGCTCTGGGCCATCCCTGGCAGGATCCACACGCCTTCCAGAGACTGGCAACCATCTTGAGGATGTCCCAGACTAAGCAGGGCAATTCTGGGTCCTCCTGCAAAGGGCCTGCCTCAGGGAGCACCCCCTTACAGGAAACAGGGTAAGTAAGAGCCAGACCCAGGGGTTACATGAAATGCATGGGCTAGAGGGCCACCTAACTTGCTCTCTTCTGTCTCCAGCCCTTCTAAACAATTAGGTGGAGAAATGATAATGAATTCAGCCTGCTGACACAATAGAGTGACTTTCAAAAACCTCCAGGAATCTGTTTTGCTAAAGAAAGAGCTTTACTACAACCCTCTGACCAACGGATACAAAATGCACAGATCATTTTTTTTTTTCTCTTACTGTTCCATTGAATATGGTCACATTACAGAATTAGGACAGGGCCAGTTAAGAGGACACCTTTTTTTTTTTTTTTTTTGAGACAGAGTCTCACTCTTGTTGCTCAGGCTGTAGTGCAGGGGCACAATCTCGGCTCACTGCAACCTCCGCCTCCCGGGTTCAAGTGATTCTCCTGCCTCAGCCAGCCTCCCGAGTAGCTGGGATTACAGGCACCCGCCACCACACCCGGCTAATTTTTGTACTTTTAGTAAAGATGGGGTTTCGCTATGTTGGCCAGGCTGGTCTCAAACTCCTGACCTCAGGTGATCCGCCTGCCTCGGCCTCCCAAAGTGCTGAAATTATAGGCATGAGCCACTGCGCCGGGCGAAGGACACTGTTTTTTTGCTTTGGAAGAAATGAATCCCAGTTCTGGTTCAGAAACTGTCAACAGTGTTGTGCCTCTTCTATGACTACTAAATTTCAAGGAAGGAGAGCTGAGTTGAGGGGAAAAGCAGGGCTACCCCCGCCTTCAGACAATGCTGTCCCTTATCAGGGCAGACTGCTGTCTGGTTTCCTGTCTCCAGCTTGGGCATGACTGCTTAAGATGAGAAACATGGTCTAAGAAAGGAACAGAGTGGTCTTGACAATGAGAATGCTAGCGACCATCATAACCCTCTTCCAACTCACTCCCAAGAGGAATTCTGACTAGAGTATCACATACTAGCAAACCAGATATCAACTGTTTTAAGATTCTAGGGATTCGTTTTTTTAAAAGGCTAGAACCAATGATAAATGAAGCATTTCAGAAAAATCCAAGTTCCAGAATAATGCAATTCCTAGTAACTTAAAGAATGAAGTTGCGTATATTTATTTTTCTTAAACACAACTGGGTGTGAAAGCAGAGAACAAGAAATACTGCCTAAGAAATCTGCCGTTTTATAGCAAAAAATGTTGATTTGAAAATATTAAGAAGGCAAGTATCTCAAGGGGGATGGAGACACAATGAAACTAAATTAGGAATCATGATTGATATGGTTAACAAATAAAACTCTTATTCCCATTTTTTTGGTAATTATAGCAACTATAAGATAGTATAATTTTCCCCAACTATTCAGCTTAGCATTTAGAAGCTTGTAGAATTTTTTTCTGATAGAATATATTAGAACCTAATTATCCCTATTAACCACTTCATCTCCCTGCAAAAGGGAGAGGAAAGAATTTGGGGAAAGCCAAATACTCTTTACCAAACCTAGTTAGATTGTTAACAACTTTGCAACCAAAACAAACAAACAAAAACCTGCTTCAATTTGAGTTACTTATGAATTTTAGGCTTAAAAGCCTCTTGTCCTACAGGTCAGCTTAGTATTTCCAGTTGCTTTTCCCGAAGGAGAAAGAACTTATTGGGACTTCCAAAACTCCCAGCTTTTTTCATAGAAGTATCAGTAGCCAACTATTTGATACTAATAACTCTCTTAATATCATATTTTATACTTTCCATTTATACATAAAGAATGTGGAGAAATGTGACATTTAAAACTAAAGCACCATTATCATCAATTTGGGGGAGCAGAGGGCCTGATTTGCTGTTTCAGCAACTCTTGAAATTAATTCCACAGAGATGCTGTAGATGATTCCTTTCCATTAAAAAAAAAAAAAAAAAAAAAAACCCCAAGTTTACAAAAGCACTTTCTAAAACTTTTCTTTTTCAACCAAATATTTCCTTAAATCTTAGTTTCTCAAGAACCAACAGAAAACTAATATTAAGGTAGGTCTTAAATAGTTATCCCAGAAATTCATTAACCCACAACTGACAGAGTATTTAAAAAATAACGAAAAATGTTATTGTAAAACAAAAATAAGAGTATTCTTCTTCTGTTTTCAAAATAGATCAAAATTTTCCAAACGATCTATCATCAAATGAATTTGCTATTTCCAGTTCTCCTTTTCTTTGAGCTTTTCAATTCTTAAAAACGGGTTGGAAATGATATGTAGAATATTGTACAGTGAAATCTTTGTCCTTAAAATATTATCCTGATATTTAAATCTTTGTCCTTAAAAAGAAATAATCCTGGGATTTTCTCAATGTCTTATGCTTTGCTTCAGTGATTTTGCTAAAGATTTTTCCTTCCAAACATAAGCAAGACTTTCAACTAAGGCCAGGCTGCCAACACTGCTTAAATTCTCCTCCATCCACGGAAGCCACCTGGAGCAGTTTGGGTTAAAACGTGAACGAGGGTGGGCCACATCTTTCAGATAACGCTAGGTCTTCTAAACTGTAAGGTGTTAATCCTGATCTGAAATTGACAGCTTCAGGGCAAAATGCCTATCTTAAAACTTAACACCCTAACCACCTCAACACAAGAATTACAAACAAATAAAAACAAAATTCCTTTAGGTTTCTTTGCCAAGATGGACCCAAATTTCCCCAAATCACAATCTGGCAATAAAAAATTTAAAAAGGTAAAAGCATTTATTCATCCAGACAAATGCAGTGGAGCAAAGGGTGTATGTAAAAAGGTTAACTGACTTCTCATTATGACATAACACAGGCGTCTTAAGCAATATGAAGTGTGTAGAGACATGATAACTCCATGGGTGGGGATACAGAGTTTAGGGGCAGGGACCTCAGCCTGGTCTGGGCTACTGATCTACCAGAAAACAGCCTGAAACAGGAAAGAGCACACATATGCCACTTGGAATGTATGACGCAAACCCCAGCCTTGAAACAAAGAACAGGAAACAGCTCTGCTGGCTGTGCTGGAGAGAAAGCACAGAGAAACATTTAGCCGGCCCTCCCTGACCCTATATTCATGAGCAGCTGGAGTTTTTTAAGACAACAACAGGGGGGTGGAGGTGTTTGTTCTATGGGTGTGAATAATAACACCAGCTTTATACAGGGGACCTGCCCTATTTACAAATAAGAGCTGCCACATACAGTAAACATCATAAGTGAAATGTGATTTTATCATATTCAAGCAGCAGAGACCTTCCTAACGAACACTAGCCTCCCTCCTGATTTCTTTTGTCCCTTTCTGCCCCATTCCAATGGCTACTCCCTAGCTCTGATCAAATTCCGAGTTAGGGTAATGATTATGGTTCAGCTTCAGTGCATCAAGAGGAAAAAAGATAGAGCACTGCTGTTAGGAATTCAGATAACAATTGGGGTACCTCACAGAACCAAAATTGGAGCAATTGTAAGCCTCCTTTAGTCACAGAACTAAATTCCAAGACAGACTATGGGACGTCTAGAATAACCCAAAATTTTCAGTCTTTTTCAAATGCAGTTATACACATTTTTTTTGCACAGAACTGCTCATCTGTTCAACATATACACACATTTACAGAAATTCACCTTTTAAGAATGTGATTCTGTTCCTGACATTTAGTCTAAAAATTACTATAAAATCTGTACACCGGAGTACTAATTTCTAGAAGAAATTCTAAAATGTCTACTTTCCCTTTGGGTTTTTAAGATGGTAAAATCCATTCACAGTTCCTTTCCCATTATTTCTCTTTACTTTGTTAGCCAGGACTGTTTAACTCAAGCTTACATTATCAGAGATTTAAGAATGTGGTGTGTGCAGACGTAAGTACAGGTAAGGAAAAAAAAGAGAAAAAGAAAAAGAAAAAAAGGGGGAAAAAAAAAGGCATCACAGTGCCCATAGCAACAAGAAGATTGGGTTTTAATTTAGAAACTTTGCAGTGAATAAAACAATAGCTTTCTGCAAAACTCTGTTGTTTTGTACCTGACAAGGTTTTGTGGTCTAAGCAGCTACTTTTCTTTGTTATTCCCATGTTGAGATTTTTATACTTGGGTTCTCTTTCATGCAAGCTAAATGTTCTTTACAATGTATCATGATTGAACTTACCGATAGTATATTAGGTTTTTTTCTTCTAATAAATAGTTCTGCAGCAAAGCCCACTGACTGCAGAAATGAAGAAATCAGTTTCTCTAGGGAGTTTAATTTAATCAAACATCTAATTTCAGGTTTCTATTAACAGCCTAAGGTCAACTAATATACCTCTTTTCAAACCAGAAGAAATCACTTGTGGACACTTCCCTTAAACACTAACTCCAAAAAATTGGGATAGTAATGCTAGCAGATTGTTTTTTCCCCTAAAAGCAAGTCTTCTTCCCTAGGGTGAGGCAAATCATCCAGATGAATTTCTCTTATAAAAATGCTCCTCAAATTCATACAGAAAAGGATGGCACAAAACTGCTGTGTGGAAAAACCTATAATGAACAACTGGCCTATTCCTCAATTGATTTTGCTGGCATGTTTCAGGTACTTGTCAGAATACCTCTTCATACTTTTTCCCATATACCAGACTCTTGTGAGAATATAATCAATATATTTAAAATGTCTTGGGTGATATTAATGGAAACATAAATTCTGAGTAAGAAATTCAGTGGTTAAGTGTAAAATGTTTATTTTAGTGAAATACAAGAAGGTGAGCAATTTCCAATTTCCGTTTAACTCGACTTATTAAAAATAAGTCTCATTCACATTCTTCTAGTATTATTGTATACTGCTATAACATTTAAACCAGAAAAGTACTCCTCCTTGTCAGTAGCCATCTGCCCCCAAAAATGAATATGACAATTCCAAGTCTTATCTGCCATCTCTAAGAAAGCCACTTCGAAATGTTAGGTAGGTCCCATGGGTCCTGATCCAGGGATCTGTCCCTGGATCCCCATCAGGCTCGGCTGCAGGCAGTTGCCTAAGGCGTCCTCCGCCTTCAGCCACGCTGCAATCCTTGCTCCAGGCACTGCGGCAGGTTCTCTCCATGCCCCCAGGAAGACTCTCCAAACCCGGCCAGCTCATTTCTCCTGCCCCGGAGGATCCAGACGCCCTGGCAGCTCCTGGGCTCCAGAACCGAGAATGGGATGCTGCCTCCAATCCCAATTGCCCCAAGTTTCTTTCCAGAGGGCCCGGAGGCTGCTCCAAGTTTGCTCTGCCGGGCAAGCGGCCGCGCGGCGTGTCCAGGGAGGGGGGCGGCGGGGGCGCGGGCGGAGGGCGGGGAGGGGAAGGACGCGGGAGCCGGGGATGTGGTGGCGGGGGGGGCACCGTGAAGGGGAGGAGCAGGAGCGCGCGGCCTCGGCGCTACCTTTCTCCAAACAACGTTGCCACACGCGGAGAGCACGGAGATTTCTGGGGCTTTGGAGGGAATCGTGAGCGGGCGGGAGGAGGCCGGGGACCACACAGGTGAGCCCCCGCCCGCGCCCTGCCCGGGACGGCGGCGGGCGCTGCGGTCCCGCTCCCCACCACCCGGGGTCCGCACGGTGCCTCGCCTCAACCCCTCACTTTCCACCGCGAACCCGTGACCCCCTCCTCCTTGCTCGCTCTCCGCCCCCACCCCGGCAAAGTGGAGCCGCCGCACTTTCCCAAGCCCGCAGACGCCCCCCACACACACACCAGCGCTGCACCTCAGACCCATTCCCCGCGGCCCCCTCCGGGGAAAAAATGAAACCAGACTGGCCGAGGAGGGGGGCTGCAGGGGCCGGGGTGCAGAGCAGAGGTGAGGGAGACGAGACTTACTTTGCGAGGCGCAGTGCGGGGCGCCGCAGACGAGAAATAAAGGCCCCGATCCGGGCTGCCTGGGGCCCCCCGAGCGCAGCAATGTCAGGGCTCCAGTCCGGGCGGCGTTGGCGGTGGCGGCCGCAGGGGACTGGGACGGGCGCGCGTGCGGCGGGCGCTCTCGCTGCGCTCCGGCTCGGGCCCTGGCTCCGCGCGGCTCCGCTCCTGGCTCCCCTCTGGCTCCTGGCACCAACTCCGGGCAGTCACATGACGCCGGCGCCGCTCGCTCTGCGAGCCTCCCGGGGCTGGCGGGGTAAGTAGAGGCTGGGACCCGGGGTGGGAGGGTCAGGGAGGGGAGAGGGAGCCGCCGCGGCCGCCCGGGCTGGGCGGGTCCCCACCCACTTGGGTGGAGGCAGCCGCCGGAGGGGTCGGCCGAGTCACTCGCGCAAACACGCACCCCGCCCTGCGCCCTTCCCCCGCCACCCCCGCCTCCCGCGCCGCCTCCGCCCCGCCCCGCCCAGTCACCCGGGGACGGCCTGACAGACACTCATTATTCCCCGGAGCCGGGCGCCGCCCCGCCGGCCCAACCTGTCCCGCGAGGCGCGGCGAGGCCGTGGGGCTGGGCGTGAGCGGCGCGGCCTCCGCCCCCCGCCCGGCCCCGCGCCCCCGCCCGTGTCCCCGCC
>NC_045436.1:147645068-147700416 GCF_002776525.5 Piliocolobus tephrosceles
GTTTATTGATCACTGACATCATTAAATGTCTGATTGGCTGCCTTAAGGTTTGCATTAGCGGAACATCGTGTTAGGAATGCCTGGTGGAACTGACTCGTAGTAGGTGCTCAAAAAAGTATGGATTTTTCTCCAGGGACACAGTGACGAAAACTCGAAGCACATAAACCATATTTTTTACATTGTTCATGTGGGTGTGGACGCAAAGGGGAAGAGCGAAATAGGCCTGTTGGAGAAAAGTGTGGCTCAAGATAAGAAGGGAGTGGTTTTGATATGGAAGGGGCAGGCGGCAAAGCAGAAGAAACGCCATTTTAAAAACTTAATTAGTGAACACTGTGTTCGGTGCCCTGTGGGAAGCTGCTCAAATGCAACTTGTCAGAAATGAATCTATCTAGTGCTGGGTAGCTCAGTGAAGGACACCATCATTCTTCAAAGTGCCCAACAGGGTGGAGCACAGTCGCTCACTCCAGCACTTTGCGAGGCCGAGTTGGGTGGACCACTTGAGGCCAGGAGTCGGAGACCAGCCTGGCCAAGTTGGCGAAACATCGTCTCTACAGAAATTACAAAAATTAGCCAGGCATGGCGGCGCACGCCTGTAATCCTAGCTGTGTAGGAAGGCTGAGGCAGGGTAATTGCTTGAATTCAGGAGATGGAGGTTGTAGTGAGCTGAGATCGTGTCACTAAACAGAGTGAAACTGTCAAAAACAAAAACAAAAACAAAAAAACAGAAGCCCCTAAGCCCTTCTTCTCGCTAGCAGGGCATAGCCCATGATTCACTGAGTCCTGGACCTTCTTGGTCACTACCCACTCTCTGGCCACTATGCTGGCCCAGCCTGTTGCCACCGTATCTTGTCGGTCATCCTGTTTGTAGTATGGCTGAAGCGTGAAAAAGGCGTTGGAGCACGGGAGTAAGAGTCCCCTTTCCAAAATGCAAGCCTAATCATGTCAGTCCCTTCAATGGCTTCCCATAGGATGAAGTCCTAAACTTTCCACCCCTGCTGGCCTGGCCTCTGCCTGTCATTACAGACATTTCTCCCTCTTCTTCCTTCCTACTGTTTTCCAGCAATGCTGAACTTCTTTCCGTTCCTTTCTTCTGACTCTGCCTTCCCACCTCTGGCCCTTCGCACATGCTCATTTTTCTAGGTAGAAAAGCCTTGTCTTCTCCCCCAACCTGACCTCTACTCCCATTTCCCTAAATTCTATCCATCGTTTCAGTGTTGGCTTAAATGACATTTTCTCCAAATATGTATTCTCTCACCACACCTTTTTACAACTTGAGGTGCTCTGGTAACATCTAGTGGGGCCTGATGGGAGGTGTTTGGGTCATCGGAGTGGATCCTCGTATTTCCACTCTTGTAACACTTTTCATTCTTGTAATTGGCTATTTAATGATCTCTCTGTGGCACTAGACTGGAAACTCCATGAGGGCAGGGACCTTGTCTTTTCAGCAAAAATGTATTCCCAGGGCCCAGATGTTCAATGAATTGTCAAAGGAATAAATGTGGTTTATGAGTTGAGAGGAAGGAGGAGTCATTCTGAGCTGAAGAGGTGAGCGGAGGCTACAGGGGGCAAGTTGCCATGAACTATACCTCCATCAGTCCGGGGGCTTCGAAATGGTGAAGAGGAGGGAAGAGGGAGTTACCCCCACTGAGTACTTGTAAGCAACGGAGTGAGATAGTAAAAGTGATGCCTGGGTCTTTTTAAAATTCCTAACACTAGCACGGTGCCTGGAACACGGTCAGGTGTTCAGTAAAGCCTGCATGACAATCTCAAGTGTGATCTTTGTGGTAGCTGCTTTGCCCTTTTTCCTTGCTGATGGCAGGCCAGTCTGGTTTAGGTGCGGGAAGCCTATCTTCAGTGGAGGATACCTATGCCAGGTCCCAGCAGAGGAACCCTGGTTGTTCCCAGCCAATCCCAGTCTCTTTTGCCAGTGACTGGTTGGAGGGTAGGTATGCAACCTAGTTCTAGCAAGTGGGACATGAAGGGAAGTGTGCTAGAGGTTTGTGGGAAATCTTTGTTTCTTCCTGATACAAGGAAATCACCAGAGCTGCTTTGGAAGTTGTTAGGTGAGGATGTGATGCTTGAAGCTGTGGTAGCCATCTTGTATTCGTGAGAGAAAGCCAACGTTTCAATTTCCATGTGGATAGTTCTTTTTTTTCAACCATTCAGTTTTCAGCTCCAATGTTACCTCCTCAGGAATGACTTCCTTGACCACACAACTTAAAACATACCCCCCTTCCTCTTTGCTGTGGTTCGGATGTTTGTCCTTTCCAAATCCCATGTCGAAATTTGATCCTCAGCGTTGGAGGTGGGGCCTGATGGGAGGTGTTCCGGTCATGGGAGTAGATCCTCCATGGATAGATGAACACTCTCCCTGAGGATGGGGAATAAATGAGCACTTCCTATGTTAGTTTTCAATAAAGCTGATTCTTACAAAGAGATCTCTGCGCCAAGTGTGATGGCTCACACCTGTAATCCCAGCACTTTGGGAGGCCGAGGTGGGCGGATCACCTGAGGTCAGGAGTTCAAGACCAGCCTGGCCAACGTGGTAAAACCCCATCTCTACTACAAATACAAAAACAGATACTAGCCAGGCGTGGCGACAGGCACCTGTAATCCCAGCTACTTGGGAGGCTGAGGCAGAAGAATCGCTTGAACCTGGGAGGTGGAGGTTGCAGTGAGCTGAGACCGTGCCATTGCATTTCCGCCTGGGCAACAAGGGCAAAACTCTGTCTCAAAAAAAAAAAAAAAAAAAAAAAGAGCCTGGCACTTTCCTCCTGGCTCTCTTCTTGCCCTGTGATCTCTGCACACACTGGCTCCCCTTCACCTTCTGCCATGCATGGAGGGAGCCTGAGGCCTTCACTGGATGCCCAGTCTTCCAACCAGCAGAACTGTGAGCCAAATAAATGTTTTTTCTTTATAAGTTACCCAGCCTCAGGTGTTTCCTTTACAGCAACACGAAAAGGACTAATATGCCCATTCATTGTTTAGTCATTGTCCTATTTTATTTTCTTTTTTTTGTATATCATTAACTAAAAATACCCCTTTCTTTTTTTGTTTATTTGCTACCTTTTTGTCTATTAGGGTGTGAGCTCTGTGAGAGCAGGGATATTGTTTTAATTCACTTTTTCTCAAGCTTCTAAAATAGTGTCTGACAAACAGAAGGTGTTCATAAGTATTTGTTGATTAATGTATGACAGCTAAGCTACCCCAGGACAATAACACCATGTTGAAATGGATTCAGGGGCTAGTGGACACAAGCCACTGCAAACCTCCACTTTCTCTTTTGTGACTTACATCACAATATATTCCATCTCAGGCAGTCTCTTCCTGCTACACAAATACATTTTCTTGAGATTCCTTATTTCTTCTCCAATCTACTTTAGAGCTTTTGTATTCCTTCCCAGGGAATTTCTCCTCCTCATTTGAGGACAGACAGAGCTACCAAGGCAGAAAAGTGTCATGTGCTTGTGAATTTACGGGTAGCACAGATATATTTACCTTAAATGAAAACAATGCTATATGATTTGAAGTAAAATTAGAAATGCTAGGCTAAGGATTGTCCATCTCTAAAACATTACAAAAGGTCTGTAGATTCTCCGCATCATCTCTACAAGTTTCCACCTATGTTATCTATCCATCCATCCAATTTAGAATTGCCAGGAAATATTGAGGTTGAGTTAGGTGACCATGAGTTCTGGTGAAGATCAGACTAGATGTATGATCCACCCCCACCCCCAGAAGCTCTTAGCATTTCTAGTGCAGGTGGACAGTTGTCTTGGATTGTGTTTGGCAGGACAGTGCCATGACAGTGGCACAGTGGAAATGTTGGTTCTTGGGATCTAAGTCAGAGAGGTAAAACAGGATAAGGCTGTAGAGAAATAGCCAAGGGACTGGTGAACTGGACATTCCGAATAGATTGAAGATTCCAAATAGATGTCTGGGAATAATGGAGTGAGTGACCTGGAAGGTTAGGAGGTGAGTTGTCAGAGAATGGGGACTACCTGTAAGTTTAGTATTTAGAGGTGAAGCAGTCCTAGGGGATGGTGTGGTCCAGGGAGTGCTTGTGGAAGTAGGAGAACTAGAAAGGAGTGGAGAAGATCCCTGAAGATGAAGAGACGAGGGAAAAGAGTGACTGGGGTGTTAAACATGGTTCCATGTGGATCGTGAAATTACTCAGAGCTATGGCCAGAGTAAGACTTAGGCCCTCAAGTCATGTCTTAATTCCAAAAAAAAAAAACAAAAACAAAAACAAAAAAACACAAAAAACCTCTGAGAAACGTGGATGATAGCCACCAGGAGAGAATGGTTAGAAGATATCCTCCTTTTTCTATAGTTAAATCTGCTTTCCTTGAATCATGATTATTCAAAAATAATCACTTGGGCTGGGTGTGGTGGCTCATGCGTGTAATCCCAGCACTTTGGGAGGCTGAGGCAGACAGATCATCAGAGGTCAGGAGTTTGAGACCAGCCTGGTTAACATGGTGAAACCCTGTCTCTATTGAACATACAAGCATTAGTCGGGCGCAGTGGCATGCACCTGTAATCCCAGCTACTCTGGAGGCTGAGGCAGAAAAATTGCTTGAACCCGGAAGGTGGAGGTTGCAGTGAGCCAAGATGGCGTCACTGCACTCCAGCCTGGACAACAGAGCGAGACTCCATCTCCAAAAAAAAAAAATAAAAAAAAAAAAAATCACGTGGGTTTCATTGTTTTTTGGTTATTTTGCAAGTAAAATATGTCAGTAGTTTTATTTCCTACTTTTTATTGAAAATATATTTTTTTCTCCTTTATTGAGAGTTTCAGTCAACTTTTGGAGACCTGTCAGAGACCTTAAAACATTATTTATACTATAACTTCAAAGGGAAATGATTTATAATTTCCAAATCAATGTCCTACACATACAAAGAGACTGCAACTTCTTGCTGAGTTGGAGACTACCTAGATTTTTCCTGTGCTGGTAGTCAGAGTAAGTAAAGAATGGGAGACCCACAAAATAAGAAAAACGACCTCCCTTGTTTTGGAATGAGGCTGTTTTTCAACTATTTTGGAGTAAGGTGGACTCTTTATGTTTCTCGCCCTCTCTTCTATGTTAAGGAATAATTATTGGCATTTAAATCTTGAATTTAATCTACTTCAGTTAGTATTGCTTGAACATTTACCATAGGTCTTGGGTGGGGCTGACAATGCAAGAAATATGTATGACATAATCCCTGCATTCAAGGAATTAAAGAGAATATATGTATTATTCTGCTTAATTATTACACAATGCAGAAATAATAATATAATGAATAAAATTTATTTTATTTTATTTTATTTTTGAGACAGAGTCTCATTCTGTTACCCAGGCTGGAGTGCAGTGGCGCAATCTCGACTCACTGCAGCAAACTCTGCCTCCTGGGTTCCAGCAATTCTCCTGCCTCAGCCTGCCAAGTAGCTGGGATTACAGGGGTGCACCACCCTCAGCTAATTTCTGTATTTTTAGTAGAGACGGAGTTTCACCATGTTGGCCAGGCTGGTCTCTAACTCCTGATCTCAAGTGATGCTCCTGTCTTGGCCTCCCAAAGTGCTGGGATTACAGGTGTGAGCCACTGTGCCTGGCCAAGAATATAATGAATAAAATTTAGAAAAGGACAATGATATGAGAGCTAAAGGGATAAAAAGGTAAACGTATTTGTCCAAAATATGAGTAGTAATGTGTGGTTTGGTTTTTGTCTTCAAGAAGCTTACAGTCTTGCAAAAGAAATCACATCTGGTCAGGAAATCCTCAAAATCTTCATGGAGGAGGTGACATCTGTGTTAGAACTTCATGGCTGCAGAAGGGGCTAGGAATCAGATTTCAGGGTCTGGAAAGGGCGTGGAGGCAAAGGGTCCAACAGGAAACTGGGTCACTTAGGAGTGGAACGAGATAAGGCAGGAGAGGTCAGCCAAGACCATGTTGTGGAGAAAATTGGAATTTGACATCGGGCAACCACAGGTTTTTAAGCAGGTGAGTGGCATTAAATAGCATATAAAAATGACATGAAGTTTAATGTTGATATAAAGCTCCAACAGTGCAGAGCAGAAGGCAGCAAGCAAAGGGTGCATACATCTATTCATGTATATATACATATATCATCTCTCTCTTTCCCACCCTGTACACACATCCACATGTACATGTGCACGTGTGAGCATTTTTCTACCTTAGTGACTAAGCCAGCAAAGAGGCAGTGTGTGTACACTGTGCTCTAGGGAAGTGGTCTTGCCACCTTTTCTTTTCTGCTCATTCCAAGTGCATTGCATGCCCACACTTCCAAAACCCTGAAGTTTGAAGCATTTCCCTCCGTGTAAAAGCTCAGTTGCACAGGCTCCCCTGGTGCTTGGCTGGGAAGAGGACTTCAGCCTTTTATTCCTTGGTCTCCCAACGCGGCAAGCCATTCTGCATTCACAAATGCTTTGGAAGTTTTGCTGATCTGTCCTAGAAAAAATTAACACATGGTTTTCCCACATGAACAGTGGAGAGTTCTTTGTCACCCTGGCAATTAAAAAAAATTGCTAATACACAAAAACATGAAAATGAAAATAATGATCATATCCAAGTGATAGGAGTAGGGGGAATATTTTTTCTTTGCCTTTCAATATTCTGTTTTTTCTTTAATGAGCATGTATTCCTTTTGTAATAAGAAACAAGTGTGTTTTAAAAAATAGCTAAAATACCGGGCATGGTGGCTCACGCCTGTAATCCCAGCATTTTGGGAGGCCAAGGTGGTGGATCGCTTGAGATCAGGAGTTCGAGACCAGCCTAGCTAACATGGTGAAACCCTGTCTCTACTAAAAATACAAAAATCAGCCTGGTGTGGTGGTGCATGTCTGTAATCCCAGCTACTCCGGAGGCTGAGGGAGGAGAATCGCTTGAACTTAGGAGGTGACTTTGCAGTGAGCCGAGATTTTGCCACTGCATTGCAGACTGGGTGACAGAGTGACTCTGTCTCAAAAAAAAAAAAAAAGCTAAGAAAGAAAGAGAAAGAAATGGGCAATGGGCAAATTGTGTATAATTAAGTGTCGGATCTGAAGCACAGTTTTGCAGGTTGGCCGTTTGGAAGCACCTCAGAGCCAGAGGTGCAGTCCTTTGCTTGGGATTTTGAAGGGGGCTGAGTCTAGCGGGTCAGGAGGTGGTGAAAAGGGAGGCTCTAGGAATAGAGGGCAGTGAGAGAAGGTGAACATCTTTTATTGAGTGTTTGGAGTGTTTGGCTTGCTTTTTTTTTTTTTTTTTTGAGACGGAGTCTAGCTCTGTCACCCAGGCTGGAGTGCAGTGGCACGATCTTGGCTCACTGCAACCTTCGCCTCCCGGCTTCAAGTGATTCTCCTGCCTCAGCCTCCAGAATAGCTGGGATTACAGGCATGTCCCACCACACCCGGCGAGTTTTTGTATTTTTGGTAGAGACGGGGTTTCACTATGTTAGCCAGGCTGGTCTCAAACTCCTGACCTCGTGATCTACTCGCCTTGGCCTCCCAAAGTGCTGGGATTACAGGCATGAGCCACTGCACCCGGCCGACTCTGGCTTTTTAAAGGCTGCTTGGTTAGTTGGACCTGGGCTGGTTCTTGGAACTGGAATTTTTTCAAAATAACACGTACAGAATTTGCTTGACAAACCTTTCCAAAGAGGAAAAGCTAAAAACAAACACCAAAAACAAAACAAAACAACAAAAAAACAAAACCAAAAATAGAAAAGCTGGCATACTAGAATGAGTAGAGCTGAAGTTCCTATTTCTGAAGAGATAGGAATATATGAATACTCCTGGATCAAGGTCCATTCATCCTCTCTGGGGGTCTTTTGCCAGGATCTGTTGATTTGACGGGAAACAGAGGGCTCAGCAGTTGTGGATGTGAGTCTGTGAGAGGTGACCTGCAGCCCCCAAACACCATTAACGTGTCTGGTGCGTTGTCTCAGCAGGAGGGGCTTCTAGCTGCTCCGCTGTTTCTTTCTGAGCTGCATCTGCTTGTCTGTTATTGTTCATAAGGTTTTCTGGGTAACTATAAGCAACGGCCTTGTTAGTTCCTCTTGAGATTGCCCACTACTCCCCACCCTTATTTCTCACCTCCCAGCATCCTGTTTGTCTCCCTGACTCTGTTCCCCGCCCTGTCCCCACCCTTACAGAGCTACCAGCCCTTTTAGCCATGTTTTCTTCCCTTAGCTCATTAATTTTAACCTTTTATTAAGTGTTCTCACATCAAACAAGGCATGTCATCTATCCAATTTTTTATTTATTAATTTGTGCTTTCTTCTATCGTGAATATCTTTAAAATATATCTAGATGTATATTGTAGTCTATTTTCCCTTCCTCCTGTTGTCTTGAAGATACTGTATTTCCAGAAAATTCTAAAAGAATGGAAGAGGATAAAAGAAAGTATGGACAACTTTGAATGATGTAAAAGACTTTTTTTTTTTTTGGTGCGCCTTGCCTATTTAAAGTTACTTGCTCATGAGAGGAACAAGAAATCTACAATATATAGTGTGTTCATGCTCACATCGATATGATGTTTAGTTTATTAGATTTTCCAGAATATTTTAGCCAGTCAATAACTTTTTGTTTGTTTGTTTGTTTGTTTGTTTGTTTGTTTTTTGAGGCAGAGTCTTGCTGTGTCACCCAGGCTGGAGTGTAGTGGTGTGATGTCATCTCACTGCAACCTCTGCCTCCCGTGTTCAACAGATTCTCCTGCTTCAGCCTCCCTAGTAGCTGGGACTATAGGCGCCCACCATCACGCCTGGCTAATTTTTTGTATTTTTAATAGAGATGGGGTTTCACCATGTTAGCCAGGATGGTCTTGATCTCCTGACCTCGTGATCTGCCTGCCTCAGCCTCCCAAAGTGCTGGGATTACAAGCGTGAGCCACCACGCACAGCCCAGCCAGTCAATAATTTTATATGAAGTGTCTGGACTTACATTTAAATTTTTTTCATTGCTGTTGCAAATGGGTCTATGAACTATGAAATGTTATAGAGCCTAGCACTTAAGTTTTGCAGGTTTATGAGAAATATTTACCATTTAAAAAAATATCATCATAAAAGAAGTCATCAGTGCTTTAGCACAACTAAATATATAGTTCTGCCTAGTAGTCATGGTATTTTCACAATAGAGAAAATTCACTTTCTAAAAAAGAGAAACATTTAGTTTTTAAAAAAGGAGGGAAAACACTTTCAAAATTTGAGTACAACTTTTGTTACACAGTAATGTATCTAATCGGTTTCTTTTTCTGCACTAAAGATAAGGGAAATGGATTCAAAAGAAGCAGAAATTGATGATGGCATTCTAAACTCATATCAGTATCTTGTTTCTTTAGCTCTTTCATCAATATCTGAAAAATAAGATTTCCCCTGAGATTCACACAATGTGTCTCTTTTTCCGTGTTTGTTTATTTTCTTATGTGGCAAATTGTTTCAAATGCAATTAATTTTCTTTCATGTGGTACTATGAAGATGAGGGCATCTTAAAGGAGTTCCCAAGATTCAGGAGGAAACAGGAGAAGTCTTGAGGAGCATTTATCACCACCTCCCAGGAGAGATACTCTTGGTAGGTTATCAGCTTACTTTCTCCAACCGTGTATCTCAAGATATTCCCAGTTGTGATGCATTTGAAAGTACCTGTCTAACTTCTCATCCTCAGGACTTTTCAATTTTCATTAGGTGGTAGTTATCAAATGAGTAGTGTAGTTTGGATAATGATAAAATTAGTCACATTTATTAATGTATTTCCCTTAACTTTCTTCTGTACCTGCAGAAGTACCCTTAGATCCAAACAAGCAAACAAACAAACAACGCCCCCGCCCCCGGCCCCATCCAAAAAAAAAAAAAAAAAAAAACAAACCCAGTTTATTTAATCTAGACCATTTGGTACAGATGACTGACAAAGATACATTGTATAATTCAGACACACAATTGCTGTGTCTGAGATCTTGGCTCATTGCAACCTCCACCTCCCAGGTTCAAGCAATTCTCCTGCCTCAGCCTCCCGAGTAACTGGGATTATAGGTGTCCACCACCACACCCGGCTAATTTTTGTGTTTTTAGTAGAGACAGGGTTTCACCATGTTAGCCAGTCTAGTCTCGAGCCCCTCACCCCATAATCCACCTGCCTCGGCCTCCGAAAGTGTTGGGATTACAGGTGTGAGCCACTGTGCCCTGCCAACACTGTTGAGTACGTTAATTATTTCAATTCCAGATAACACCCTTAATTTCTGTCTCTCTCTCTCCCTCTCTTTTTCTCTCTTTCATATGGAGTCTTGCTCTGTCGCCCAGGCTGGAGTACAGTGGTGTGATCCAGGCTCACTGGAACTTCTGCCTCCTGAGTTCAAGCTATTCTCCTGCCTAAGCCTCCCAAGTAGCTGGGATTATAAGCTTATGCCACCATGCCCAGCTGATTTTTATATTTTTAGTAGAGATGGGAATTTCACCATGTTAGCCAGGCTGGTCTTCGACTTGTGACCTCAAGTGATCTGCCCACCTCGGCCTCCCAAAGTGCTGGGATTACAGGCTAAGCCACCACGCCTGGCCCAGATAACAGTCTTTCTATTCTATCATCTTTAGAAATTAGGAAAGGAAGGCAAAAATTTTTAGCCTATTTTAAAGAAAACCTTTCCTGTGTCATTGTTTTAAACAGATATGTGTATCATTCACCTTTTCTTTTCAAATCTGAAAAACAAATTCTCCAAAAAATTTTTTAAATTGTTTTTATACTCTAGAATTATTACCACCACTACCACCCTGTACAGTTTACATTTCTAGTTAGCAACTGGGCGCAGTGGCTCACGCCTGTAATCCCAGCACTTCAGGAGGCTGAGGCAGGTGGATCACTGGAGGCCAGGAGTTGGAGACCAGCTTGGCCAACATGGCAAAATCCTGTCTCTACTACAAATACAAAAATTAGCTGGGTGCAGTGGCACACACCTGTGATCCCAGCACTTTGGGAGACGGGCGGGGCGGGGGACGGATCACTTAAGGTCAGCAGTTCGAGACTACTCTGGCTAACATGGTTTCTGTCTCTAGTAAAAATACAAAAATTAGCCGGGTACAGTGATGCATGCCTGTATTCCCAGCTACTCAGGAGGCTGAGGTAGGAGAATCGCTGTTGCAGTGAGCTGAGATCGCGCCACTGCACTCCAGCATAGGTGACAGAGCAAGACTCTGTCTCAAAACAAAAACAAAAACAAACCCAAATACATTTCTAGTTTGCTTGAACTCTTGTAGTTGTTTATAAGCTACTTAGAGCAAGGGCTTTGTCTTTTTTATAGTTTCTGTTACAATTTTTATACTTAATGGACAGTTCTATATTATTCTAACAACCAATTTCCTTGGCCATATAAATAACTTTTCTTATTCTTTTCTTTCCGTTTTTTTTTTTTTTTTTTTTTTTTTTTTTTTTTTTTTTTTTTTTTTTGAGACAGAGTCTCAATCTATCACCCAGGCCGGAGTGCAGTGGTGCTATCTTGGCTCACTATAACCTCTGCTGCCTGGGTTCAAGCGATTCTCCTGCCTCAGCCTCCTGAGTAGCTAGGATTACAGGTGCCTGCCATTGCATCTGGCTAATTTTTGTATTTTTAGTAGAAACAGGGTTTCACCATGTTGGCCAGGCTGATCTTGAACTCCTGACCTCGTAATCCACCCACCTTGGCCTCCCAAAGTGCTGGGATTATAGGCTTGAGCCACCATGCCTGGCCATATAAATGACTTTTAAAATTTGAATTTATTTCTCCATAAATAGGATGCTTATACTATTATTTATTTAGTGTGGATTTGTATTTTTATATCTTATACCTTATGGCTTATCACTTGCTTTAGTACCTCTGTTATATTCTTGAAACTATAAACTTTACTCAAAATAGTATGATTTAAATCCATTTCTCAAGGAAAATATTAAATATAATTAAATTTAATTATAATATTTAATAATTAAATACTATATTTAAAGTATTATAATTAAGAGTTTCATGTAAAATGTCCTGTTACATCACATAAAAATGGATGTCCTATTGAAATGAGAAAAATTCTCTTATCCCCTTCTTAGGGCACGTGATGGGGTGTGGCTTGGGCTCGCTTCTTCGGTGCCCTGCTGCTCAAAACCCCTAGGGGTGGCTGGGCACGGTAGCTCACGCCTGTAATCCCAGTGCTTTGGGAGGCTGAGGTGGGCAGATCACTTGAGGTCAGGAGCTCGAGACCAGCCTGGCCAAGATGGTGAAACCCTGTTTGTACTATAAATACCGAAATTAGTTGGGTGTGGTGGCACACGCCTGTATCCCAGCTACTCAGGAAGCTGAGGCAGGAGAACTGTGTGAACCTGGGAGGTGGAGGTTGCAGTGAGCTGAGATCACACCACTGTGCTCCAGCCTTAGCAACAAAGCAAGACTGTATCAAGAAAAAAAAAAAACCAAAAAAACCCTCGGGGGAGCAGGCAGACGGGCAGGTCGTGGGGAGTGTGGGCTCCGACCCCATGGTTGCATCTAGGGGTGAATGTTTACCGCTCCTGAAGCCCCAGTGGGCGTGTGTTACCATGCGCTTTTTTAGTTTAGCCATCCGTAGGTGGCTTGTGTCAGTCAGCTCAATTAGACCCCCTGCTTTATTGCAAGGACAGAGGGCTTTCTGCATCTTGGGGTTTCTTGCCTTGGTGCACTAGAAGAATTAGATCACACATGGGCTTGGAGAATGAGTGCAAGGTTTTTTGTTTTGAGACAGAGTCTTGCTCTGTTGCCCAGGCTGGAATGCAGTGGCACCATCTTGGCTCACTGCAACCTCTGCCTCCTGGGTTTAAGTGATTCTCCTGCCTCAGCCTCCCAAATAGTTGGGACTAGAGGCATGTGCCACCACGCCCAGCTAATTTTTGTATTTTTGGTAGAGATGGGTTTTACCAGGTTGGCCAGGCTGGTCTCAAACTCCTGATCTCAAGTGATCTGCCTGCCTTGGCCTGCCAAAGTGCTGAGATTACAGGTGTGAGACACCACGCCTGGCCTGAGTGCAAGGTTTTATTGAGTTAAAGTAGCTCTCAGCGGATGGGGGAGCCAGAAGGGGGATAGAGTGAGAAGGTGATTTTTCCTTGGAGTCCAGCCACTCAGCAGCCTGGGCCCTCCTCCGACCACTCTGGCCAAACTGTGTCGTTCCCCCGGTTGATGGCCTGCCAGTGTCTATCAGTGTACTCTTATGCCAGTGCGTTCTTCTCGACATCCAGCTGCTTGTGTTCTTCCGCTAGTGTGTTCCTCTTAACGTCCAGCCGCTTGTGTCTCTGCCTGCTAGGGTCTCAGGGTTTTTATAGGCACAGGATGGGGCCATGGCAGGCCAGAGTGGTCTTGGGAAATGCAACATTTAGGCAGGAAAACAGAAATGCCTGTCCTCATGTAGGTCTGTGGGCACAGGCTCAGGGGTGGAGCTCTAGCTAGGGACCACACCCTTCCCTTCCCTACACTTCCCTGCCCCGCTCTGGTATCACTGTTATATCACATAAAAATATTAGACTGGGGGTTAAATGAGGAATGCTTACTGAAATAGCCAAGGACTGAAATTCCTGCTTATGTGTGAGGTTAGGAACACTCTGCTGCCTCACCCTAACTACCTTTATTTATCATATTGCTTGGATGCAATTATATGAAAAGAAACCTAGCAACAAGATTTTCAAAGGTCATATGAAGATGGGATCAAGTGTCTAGAAAGCCACTTGAGGAATATTACACTCCTTTTTCCCATTAAATTAGAGAAAATAATTTTTTTTTTTTTTTTTGAGACAGGGTTTCCCTCTGTCACCTAGGCTGGAGTGCAATGGCACAGTCTCAGCTCACTACAGCCTTAACCCCCAGGCTCAAGTGATCCTCCTGCCTCAGCCTTCCAGCTAGCTGGGACTACAGGCACACGCCACCATGACTAGCTAATTTTTTGTATTTTCACCGTGGTGCCCAGGCTGGTCTCTGAACTCCTGAACTGCCTTGGCCTCCCAAAGTGCTGGGATTACATACGTGAGCCACTGTGCCTGGCCAAGAGAAAATCATTTGTTTGACATTGGTTCATGTTTCATATCAAGTGAATCAGAAGAATCAGATTATTTTAAAAAAGTAATTAATTCTTTATGGTATTTCTTCTGCCTGTGATTGCACAAACACACATGAACTGTTTGCCAAAGCCCACAAAACAGAGCTGAAATGTATTTCTCGGTCCTGCTGCTGATCTGGTTATCTGAGGCAAATGCCTATTCAATCAAAAAAACAGCAAGAGGGGGGCCAGGCAAGGTGGCTCATGCCTGTTTGGGAAGCTGAGGCGGGAGAATCACTTGAGCCCAGGTGTGCAAGACCAGGACAACATGGTGAAACCCTGTCTCTACAAAAAATAGAGAAGTTAGCCGGGTGTGGTGGTGCGTGCCTGTAGTCCCAGCTACTCAGATGGCTGAAGTGGGAGGATCCCTTGAGCCTGAGAGGTTGAGGCTGCAGTGAACCATGATTGTGCCACTGCATTCCAGCCTGGGCAAGAGAGTAAGACCCAGTCTCAAAAACAAGAAAAAGAGCAAGCGGCAAGAGGAATAGTATGAAGCCTTGGGAAAGAAATGCCCAGTATTAATCAAATAGATATTATTCAGAAGTAGGGCATGATGGATATTTATTATCTAGTGTTAATGGTAAAGCGATACCTTTTGGAAACGATAGCATCACTTTGGACTATGTTATTGCAGTTCTTCTCTATTTCCCACTTTGAGTAGAACTTGTGCTCAAGTTGTTAATGTTCAGAGACTTGGATTTGCCAGTGCCTTCTCTGACTCTCTTTGCTTTCAAGGCTGGGGTTGGGTGTAAATGCTGACTGTGTGTTTTCCAGTGATTTAATTAACATCTCTTTATAATATCTGCTGGATTCCAACCTAGATCGGGTAGAATTAAGTGTTTTTAAAAGTTCCTGTCATCAAAGAGTTTTTAATCTAGAGTGGAAACCAGATAAACTCACAAAGATGACTAATGGTATGAGGAAGTAAGTGATGCATTAAAAAAAAAAAAGTCTCTAAAGAAAGTGGTATTACTTTATTACTTTGGCTTCAGAGGGTGAAGAAGGCTTCGTGTGAGACAAGGGGTTTGAGCTGAGCCTGCCAGGATGGTATTTCTGGAAGTGATGCAGAGACCAGTGTGGTTTCAGCAGATGGATCCTGTGGGGGACTTGGGGAAATGAAGTTGGATTGGAGAGAGAGCTATGCAGTGCTTAAATTTAGGCCAAGGAGTTTGGATGTTAAACAATTAAGGACGTACTCTACCAAAATTGGATTTTCCAAGACCAGCATGGATTTCATGACATTTTGCCCTTTCCAATTAAGGTAATTTAAGTGTGACAATATTTAAAGTTTAACAAAGCACATATATATATATATATATATATAAAAATCAGGTAATATGTATTTTTTTTCAGACTGTGTTCTGATTTGGTATTTGGAAATAGAATCATTTATCCAGTCTTCAAATATTTGCTAAATATCTGTGCCAGGCTCAGGATTGGACATTTATGGAATAGGTCAACAATGATTTATTAGGTGCCTACTATGGGCCAGGCTCTGTTCTAGGCACTTAGGGTACAGTATAGAGCAAAAAGAAAAACACTTACTCTCGCAGAGCTTTTATTCTAGTGGTATCTTAGTTTGCTAGGGCGGCCATAGCTGGGTGGCTTAAACAACAGATGTTTATTTTCCTACAGTACTGGAGGTTGGAAGTCCGTGATCAAGGTAGTGTTGGCAGGGCTGGTTTCTTCAGGGGAGCTGTGTGGGAAGGATCTGTTCCAGACTTCCTCTTGTCAACTTGTAGATGGCCCTCTTCTCCCTTTGTCTTCACATCATCTTCCCTCTGTCTGCATCCACATTTTCTCTTAAAAGAACACCGGTCATATTACATTAGGGCCTACTCTGATGACCTCATTTGAACTTAATTACTTCTATAAAGATCCTGTCTCCAAATACAGTCACATTGGGCTGGGCGTGGTGGCTCATGCCTGTAACCCCAGCACTTTGAGAGGCTTAGATGGGCAGATCACTTGAGCCCAGGAGTTCGAGACCAGCCTGGGCAACACAGCAAGACTTTGTCTCTACAAAATACACAAAAATTAGCCAAGCATGGTGGTGTGTGCATGTAGTCTCACCTACTTGGGAGGCTGAGGTGGGAGGATTGCTTGACCCTGGGAGGTTGAGACCAGCTTGGGCAATGTGGCAAAACTCCATCTCTACAAAAAACTAGCCAGTTGTGGTGGCATGTGCCTGTAGTCCCAGTTGCCCAGGAGGCTGAGGTGGAAGGATCACCTGAGACTGGAAAGTCGAGGCTGCAGTGAGCCGTGATCACACCACTGCACTCCAGCCCGGGTGATGGAGTGAGACCTTGTCTCAAAAAACAAGTAAACAAACACAACCCAAATGCAGTCACATTCTTGGATATGAAGGGTTAGGACTTCAACATGAATTGTGGCTCGGGACACAGTTCCGCCTGTAACAAGTAGAAATTGGTGATGGAGCAGTGAATAAACCCTAGAAGCTGGGTGGTTGTTTGCAATGTGGCAGGCACTGTACCAGGCATATTCATGTGTATCATTCATTGAATGCTTGTAACCAGCCTGTGAGATAGGCGTTGTTATCTCCACTTTACAGTGAGGAAACTGAGGGCAGACCATATTCGTTCATAGGGAGGTTTGCTTCTGTCATAGTATGTTTAATGCTTTCGTTGGGTCAAAGCCTTGGAAATAGAAATTGAGCTACAGCTAAATGTGTAGCTGAGTTCATGGCGAATTCAGATTCAGAGCAGACCAAAGTCTGGATGTTAAAATAGAGCTGGGGGTGGGGAAGGTTCATTTGTTTGTTTTACATTAGATTCTAAGAATAAAACCAAAGATAGGAGTTTTTTGTTGTTGTTATTTTTGTTTTTGTTTTGAGATAGAGTCTCGCTCTGTCGTCCAGGCTGGAGTGCAGTGGCACAACCTCAGCCCACTGCAGCTGCCACCTCGTGGGTTCAAGTGATTCTCCTGCCTCAGCCTCCCAAGTAACTGGAATTACAAGTGCACACCACCATGCCTGGCTAATTTATTTTTGTATTTTTAGTGGAGACAGGGTTTCGCCATGTTGACCAGATTGGTCTTCAACTCCTGACTTCAAGTGGTCTGCCCGCCTTGGCCTCCCAAAGTGCTGGGATTACAGGCATGAGCCACACATGTGGCCAGGAGTAATCTTTACAATTAAGTATCTTTTTTTCTCTGTAGACAGTCCAGTATATTATATAATAACATTTTTATATATAAAACATTATTATACAAATTTATAATGATAATTCTAAATAATTTATGATACATATATAATCATTTTACATGTAGCCTACATTTTATATAGTACTGATCATTTTCCTTTTGATTATCTAGATTCAAATAAGTGTATAGGTCATTTTTGACCTGAACCTTTTGATTTATCCCCAGATTAGCAGCCTGCCTGGGCACTCCTCCTGTGGGAGAAATCCTCTTTGCGTCATCAGCTTTGCTTTTGATTCAACCCTGCAGCTCCTCTGGGTGGGCAGATTCGGATTCAGCAAACACTTACGGAGGTCCTGCCCACCATGTAGCAGGTCGTTTTACATCAATCCATGTTTCTCAAAAATATGGAAAAGCAAAGGATAACATGGTGTGTGTTCTATGAACATCCATTTTATTCCATTATTTTATGAAATAAAAATCTAAATACACTGATGAATAAAACATAATTTCAACATTGAAACAATGTAGATATATATTATGGTATAAAATGAAACATTTGCATGAACTTTTTAGCTAAAACCTGTTTCAAATAAGTTGCTTTTGTTTTTAGTGTACTTTGAGTTCAACACAGATGGGAATGCTTGCTTCTTCCACCAGGGTTCTTGGGAGAAAACACTGGAGAAGTTCTAAGCACTTAAATTTTTATTTTTTATTTTTTATTTTAGTGATGGGTTCTTACTCTGTTGTTCAGGCTGAAATGCAGTGGTGCAATCATAGCTCACTGCAGCCTTGACCTCCTGAACTCAAGTGATGCCCCTGTCTCAGCCTCTCGAGTAGTGGGACTATAGGTATGCACCACCACACCCGGTTTGAACACTTGTTAATCCAAATTTCATAACTACCATGTGAGGTATATGATCCTCATTTAAGACATCAGAAAACAGAAGCTGAGATAAATTATCTTGTCTTAGTTAATACAGTAAGTAAATAGCAGAGACAGATGTCAAGCTTCCTGGCTTTAATTCCAGGCATTTTCTATTGCCACTCCTTGGATGAATAAGCTCAGTCTTCATGGAGCTGGGTAGGTCTCACAGCTCTGCATTTCCACCAGTACCACCATCCTTCATTTATTAATTCATGCACTTACTTACCCTTTACTCAACAAATATTTATTGGGAGGTAAATTTGGGCCAGACTTTATTCCAGACCCTGATGACAAGGGGGCAGCAGTGAAGGCATAATTCGTTCCCTCATGGAGCCTACACTTTAGTGGGAGAACAGATATTCAACAAATAGTTACCAAAACATTTTTCAAAACTGTAATAAGAGTTATAAAGGAAAAACCGTAAGGTGCCAGAAGAGGAATAAAACAGGTGAATTAATCTAGACTGATGCTCAAGGTCTCTTTCAGAAAGTTGACCTTTGAGATGAAGTTTCAAGCATGAGTTAACTGGGGGAAAACTTATTTGCACTTAAAATAGTTAGAAATTACCATCCTATAAAACCCTTCATGACAATTCTGTCTATCTCCATTACATTTCTTCTCTGTTCTACAAGATCAAATACTCACTTTCAGGTATCACATTTATTATTTTCTATTATATTGTTCCTACTATCTGTCCATCCATCCATCCATCCATTATCTATCTAATAAACTTTCCTTGAGCACCTGATATAAACCTGGCACTGTTGCACCCCAAATTCTTTATTTTTTCCTCTCTCTTCTCCTTTTTTCTTTTTGACACCTTTTTTATCTACCCCTTTATATGATTCTTGAATCTGCTATTTTTGATACCCATCTTTGATGTTATTCTCTTCCCAGTTCTCTTCCATCTCCTCCGCTTGACTAAAAGTATAACTACTCATTCTATTTTCAACAAATGGGTTCTCCATTTTTATGAAATAAATATTTTTCTAATCAGGTGCAAGAAAATAGATACTTGTTTGTTTTTACTTTTAATTTCCTTTTTGGTTTTATCGACTGATTGTAGTTTCTATCTCTTAATAAAGAAATGCCACTAATATAAAACAAACTTTTGGGGGGATATCCGTCTCTCTATCTCTATCATTGATGTGTATTTTGGATCAGTTCTTTTTTTCACTATAAATACCTGGAGGTATACAGCTGTATTTGTTTCACATAATATAGCATCTGGAACTAATGATAATTGCTTCCTAAACTTTTCACATGCTTTAAAAAGAGGCACATCATGGCCGGGCACGGTGGCTCACACATGTAATCCCAGCACTTTGAGAGGCCAAGGTGGGCAGATCACCTGAGGTCGGGAGTTTGAGACCAGCCTGACCAACATGGAGAAACCCCGTCTTTACTGAAAATACAAAATTAGCCAGGCATGGGGGCACATGCCTGTAATCCCAGCTACTTGGGAGGCTGAGGCAGGAGAATCACTTGAACCTGGGATGCAGAGGTTGCTGTGAGCCAAGATCATGCTATTGCACTGTCATCTTTTCTAGGCCTGTTAATATGCTTATTGTATTTCTGATATAAATGTACAAATAGATTGAGAAATGCATAGCTCCAAGCTAACCTTCTTTCAGCTTCTTCTATCAAGTCCTCTTTGTCTTCTCTGTCATAACCTGGACATGAGAAATTCTGGTCAATGATATAGCATATCATCAACTATTTAGGTAAACCGCAGGAAAAGTTCTACACTTTGTTCTCTAGCTCCATACAAGTCAGTCAAATCTACCAAATCTTTGGAAAGTCTGAAGACCCAGAGTATACTACATAGTAAATTCTACCTATCAAATGATAAGTAGAGGGGACATTACCTTAGAGTCATGATGGAATAATAATAGCCTGATCTAACTGCCCATTATAAATTATTGTAATTAATAACTGCCTTTGGACATTGAGCAACAGTCTATATATGACTGTGATCCCTAAGAGAAGAGAAACAAATTGAGCAACAGTCTATATATGACTGTGATCCCTAAGAGAAACAAAGTGAATTCAATGACTGCCCTGGTTTTCTGTCTGAAAGCAATTTCTAGACCACAGATCCAGGAAGGAGGGATCTGAACAGATCCTAGCAGCCTCACTGAATTGATGAGATGAAGATCAGAGTTTGGGGAGGCTGAGGTGGTGAGAGGTAGTAGGGCAGAGTTCTGAGGAGGAGGAAGCTATGCAGAAAAAGAGCTCCAGAAATATGCATAGGAATCTCTTGAATTTTTGCTGAGTATTAGGATACAAGTATATAGAATGACGCTCTACAAGTCTGGGCAAGAAAAGACTTTTTAGTTGTAAGCTGAATAAATCCCAGAGCACACATGAAATGGGAAAGTGTTTGTTGTCTGACTAGCCAAAGGGGAGTTCTCATTCAGCCCTGAAGCATTCAGTGGAGACCTTGGAGGCATCACAAATTAGAAAGCAGGGCTGAACTATCCTTGGAGTGAAGGGTACTCTGGACCAGGGTGGAAATTTTTTGTTAAATTTTCAGACAGCAAACATTTTAGGCTTGTGGGTGATATATTCTCTGTCACAACTAATCAATTTTAGTGTGAAGACAGCCATAGACAATAGATAAGTGAATAGATATGGCTGAGTTCCAATAAAACTTTATTAACAAAACTAGGTGGCTATCCTGTAGGCTGTAGTTTGCAGACCTCTGTTCTAGAACAGTGCTGTCTAGTAGAAACATAATGCATGCCACATATGTAGTAAAAAGAAATAGATAAAATGAATTTTTGTAGTATCTTTTACTTAACAGTATATCCAAAGTGTCATCAATAGGTAATCAATATAAAATTGTTAATGAGATACTTTACATTCTTATTCTCATACTAGGTCTTCCAAATCCAGCATGTATTTTATGCCTTTATCACATCTCAATTCAGATTAGCCACATTTCAGTAGCCACATGTAGCTAGTGACTACCTTATTGGACAGCACAGTCCTAGCCTCTCTCTAGTAAAGCTTAAAAACAAATCTTGAAGATTAGCAATTAACTTCACTGCCTAGCAGAAGAAAGCCCAATACTATTTAAAGGAAGACAACATAATGCAAACATTTAATAGTGTAATAACAATGCCAGCATCAAACAAAATTACTAGATATGCTAAAAAGCAGGAAAAAATACCTGTAACAAGGAGAAGAATCAGTTAAGAGAAGCAGACCTGGAAGTGACAAGGTAATGGAATTAGCAGACAAGGATGTTACAACATATTTTATTATTGTGTACAAATATTTAAAGGAAAACACAAAAATAGTTGGGTATGGTGGCTTAAGCCGATAATCCCAGCAATTTGGGAAGTTGGAGTGGGAGGATTGCTTGAGCTTATAAGTTCAAGATCAGTGTGGGCAACAAAGTGATACTCCATCTCTACCAAGGATAATTTAAAAATTAGTTGGGTGTGGTGGTGCATGCCTGTGGTCCCAGCTCCTTAGGAGGCTAAGGTGGGAGGATCATTTGAGCCTAGGATGTTGAGGTTGTACTGAGCTGTGATTGTGCCACTGCACTCCAGCCTGAGTGACAGAGTAAGACCCTGTCTCTAAATAAAATAAAATAAAAAATAAATGAAAACACAAAAATAATCAGAAAAAAATGAAAGATGTAAAAAAGAACAAAACAGGACTAAATACAACATCTGAAATGAAAATTTCACTAGATGGGATTAATAGCAGATTAGACAATGCAGAAGAAAAGATTAGTGAACCTACAAATATAGCAACATTACCTATACAAGATGAATCACAGAGAGAAACAAAAAACTGAAAAAAAAATGGTGAACAGAGACCCAGTGATCTGTGGGATAATATCAAGCAGTCTATCATACATGGAGAAAAGGAGAAGGGACAGAAAAAGTATTTGAAGAAATGATAGCTGAAATATTTCAAAATTTGATGAAAACTGTATTTCATAAATCTAAGAAGCTTAAGGAACCAGGAGCTGAAAAAAATTCATTAAAAAAAATTTAGGTCTACGCATGGTGGCATGCACTTTTCTAGTCCCAGGTACTAGAGAGGCTGAGGTGGGAAGATTGTTTGAGCCTAGGGTTTGAGACCAGCTGAGGCAACATAATAAGACCCCATCTCCTTAAATAAAATGAAATAAAGAAACAAGGGCACATAATCAAGTTGCCGAAGACCAGTGTTGCACAGAAAATCTTAAAGGCAATCAGAGAAGCATACACATTATATACAGAACAGACATCAGAAGGATCACAGACTTCATTTCACCTCCAGCTTTGCAAGCCTGAAGACAATGAAATAACATCTTTAGAGTGCTCAAAGAAAAAGGCAGCCTAGAATTCTATGTTTAATGAAAA
Source organism: Piliocolobus tephrosceles (assembly GCF_002776525.5). Taxonomy (NCBI): domain Eukaryota; kingdom Metazoa; phylum Chordata; class Mammalia; order Primates; family Cercopithecidae; genus Piliocolobus; species Piliocolobus tephrosceles. The sequence goes on from NC_045436.1 coordinate 147,667,563, forward strand.
CATCTTCAAAAACAAAGATGAAATAAAGTTTATCAGACAAAACTTGAGGGAATTTGTTGTCGGCAGATATATACAACAAGAAATGTTTAAAGGAAATTATTCAGGCGAAAGCAAAATGATACCAGATGGAAACTTGAAAGACACTCTTTCAGAAGTGGTAAATATGTGGGCAAATAGAAAAGACTGTGTTCTTATTTTTAAATTTCTTGAAAAGCTAATTGACTGCATGAAGCAAAAACAATAACACTGGATTTTTGAGATATATCAGATATATATGAATAGAAGTGAAATATTTGACCACAGCTTGAAGGACAGGATAGGGAGAAATGGAAGTCTATATAGATGCTTCTTAATTTATGATGGGGTTACATCCTGATAAACCCATCGTAAGTAGAAAATATCATAAGTCAAAACTGGCATTTTATGGACAGGATGGTATGCAAAACCACAAAACACAGTATCAAAAAACACTGGCAACACAGTACACTATAGAGTATCTGTTGTTTACCTTCGTGACTTCATGGCTGACTGGCAGCTGTGGCTTACTGCCACTGCCCAGCATTGCAACAGACTATCACACGGCATATTGCTAGCCAAGGAAAAGATCAAAATTTAAAATCCAAAGTATGATTTCTACTGAATGTGTATTGCTTTCCCACCATCATAAAGTCAAACCATCGTAAGCCTATAGCTATAAGAGTTTTACATTACATATCAAGTAGTATAATAGTTGAACATGTATTATGAGTTAGAAATGCATATTTTAAAAAGTAGGAAAATTATGAAAAATAAAATAAAGTTCTATGCATATACATAAACATATATGTGTGTTTGTGTATATACATATATATCTCCAGCAATAGAGATAAAATGAAATATTAAAAAGCACTAGTTAATTCAAAAGAAGCAGAAAAAAAGAAACAAACAATAACAAGGAGAGATGAGTCTAATAGAAAACCAATAACAAATAGTAGATTCAAATTCAGCCATATTGATAATTATGTTAAGTGTAAGTGGTCTAAACACTCCAATTAAAAGTCAGAGATTGTCAGACTGGTTAAGAAAAGCAAGATCCGGCCGGGCGCGGTGGCTCAAGCCTGTAATCCCAGCACTTTGGGAGGCCGAGACGGGCGGATCACGAGGTCAGGAGATCGAGACCATCCTGGCTAACACGGTGAAACCCCGTCTCTACTAAAAAAAATACAAAAAACTAGCTGGGCGAGGTGGCGGGCGCCTGTAGTCCCAGCTACTCGGGAGGCTGAGGCAGGAGAATGGCGTGAACCCGGGAGGCGGAGCTTGCAGTGAGCTGAGATCCGGCCACAGTACTCCTGCCCGGGCGACAGAGCGAGACTCCACCTCAACAAAAAAAAAAAAAAGAAAAGCAAGATCCTATTATGTGCTGTGTACAGGAAAGCTACTTTATAAACAGAAAGTTAGAATTAAAAGGATGGAAAAAGATATACTAAGCAAACATGAATTACAAGAAAACTAGACTGGCTATGTTAATATCAGAGCAGACAATATAAAAAGGAACATTATTAGGAATAAGGAGGGACTTTTCATAATGATAAAGGCGTCAATTCATCAGGATGATATGACAATCCTAAATGTACTCGAGCCTCAAAGTACATGTAGCAAAACCTGACGGAACTGAAAGGAAATTTTTTTAAAACCCCACAATTACAGTTACAGATTTCAATACTCTTCACTTAGTAATCAATAAAGAAGTAAGACAGAAAATCAGCAAGGATATAGAAGACAGCACCAGTCAACTGGACCTGACTGCACTCTGTCCAATGACAGCAGAATATATATTCTTTTCAAGTTCACGTGGAACATTAACCAAGAGAGACTATATGTTAATCATAAACAAGTTCCAACAAGTTTAAAAGTATTGAAATCATAGAGTATGTCCTCCACCCATAATGAAATTCAATTGGAAATCAATAACAGCTATTTGAGAAATTTCCAAATATTTAGGAATTAAGCAATAGACGACTAAACAACACATGGCTCAGAGAAGAAATCACAAGAGAACTTAAAAAATATTTTGAACTGAATAAAAATGAAAACACACATATCAAAAGTGTGGGATGTAGGTGTAGCTACAGCAGTGTCTCAAGGGAAATGTAAAATATTAAATGTTCATATTAGAAAATATGAAAGGTCTAAAATTAGCAATCTAAAATACCACCTTAAAAATTCAAGACATGGAAGACAAATTAAATGCAAAGAAAACAGAAGGGAGAAAATAACAAAGACAAAAGCAGAAATGAATAAAATAGGCCCAGATGGCTTCGGTTGTGAATTCTATCAAACATTTAAGAAAGAAATATACCAATGTTTTACAAACTCTTTGAAACTAGGAGGATGAAATACTGCCCAGTTCATCTTATGAGGCTAGCATCATCTTGGTGTAAAATCTGACAGATATTACAAGGGGAAAAAAGAAAAAAAAAAGCATCTAGAAACTAATATCCTTCATAAACATAGATGTAAAAATTCTTAGCAAAATACTAGCAAATTGTGTGCAACACTCTCTTAAAGAAATAATGTCTCATGGCCAAGTGGGGGTTACTGCAGGAATGTATGAGCAGCTAGAGGAAGACTATTGAAGGTGGGGCTGTATGACAATGGGAAGTACAAATAAAAGTAAAATGAGAGCACCTTTGGCTCCAATAGTCTTGATTTCTATTTTGACTGTGGTCAACATTACCAAGCATTTACCACATTCCAGGAAACATGTTCAGAGCTTTATGTGGATTGTTTTGTCTTTATTAGAACCCCATGAGGTAGGTACTGTTGTTGTGGGCATTTTATAGATGAGTGAACTAAGGCACAGAGAAATTTGAGAACCTGTCTGCAGTCCCCTGGCTGTTAAGATTTGGATCGATGGTTGTCAGACTTCAGACCCTGCACTCTTTATTAATGTGCCACTTTGCACAGAACTGCTCATTTTCTTTGCTTTTGCCTAGCAAGGCTTATTTCATCAATCTGAAACACTTATCCACTTTTTTGGTCCATAATTAAGAACTGATCTCTGAATCAAAATGCTAACTACTTTCAAATGCAGAATATTTCCAAAATAAAAGTATGTTTCTTAAATTACAAAAGTCATAATAGGACACTGGAAGATATGTTCCATTATCCCCTCCTCAATTTTGATGTGGTTACAAATATTGTGGTGTCCAAGAAGTGGAAAAAAAATCCTTTCCCCTGCTATGTGTAGAACAAAATGCTTTTACTTTTCACTATGTGTAGACCTAGATTTCAGTGCTGGCACGGTGGCTTGATGGCATATAGACCTGAGCAAGTTCTTTAAGCCCTGTGAGCTTCATTCCCCATTTGTAAGATGTAACAGTTCTGCCTTCCACACAGGATAGTGTGAGGATTAGAAAGCTATCCAGGCACATTTCAGTTTTATTTTCTTCCTTCTGCTTTTCCCTGACTTTTTCTCCTCGATGCTGCTTCCCCAGAGTCTCAGAAGTTTGAATCTCTCAAGAAAAATGTTTATCAAATTTTAAATTTTTATTTTCTATGTTGACCTTATCTTACATAATTTTAAACTTGTTTTGACTATTGTCCACTATAAGAAATATGCTTTACTTCATAAACCAGTATATACATTATACACAAATGTATGTATAATGAATGTGATCACCCAATTTACAGTACACACTGGGAAAGTTATTATTTTGAAAGTAATGACTGCAGTGGGCCAATAAGAATAAAGCAGGGTGTTCTGGGCAAATTGGGCCACATGTTCCCAAATCACTTGACCTTACGTATTTGGATGCACTCTGTTTTCTTGTATTCTAGCTAATTTAAAAAATGCTTTTCAGGACCTATTACATTAATTTTGTAACCCACTAATGAGTCTAAACCGAGCATTTCTGCTTACCTCTAGAGAATAACTTGTCTGACTACTCCAATATTCTTGGTTGCAGAAGTGCAGAAGATGAGCACACACGCATACGGAGAATTTCTAGAGAATTCAGCTGCTCAGAACAAGGTGCATTCCAATTGCCAGAGCTACACTCATTCTAACTCCCTTCATTCATTCTCTAGCCATTCTTTTATTCACTCATTTGTCAAATGCTTTGAGCGCATTCTGTATTACCAAATGCTGGAAGCTATCAGACACTGGGTGCTGGGACATGGTTTCTGCCCTTGAGGATTTTCTGTGTTCTAGTGGGACTGACACAAAAATAATCACAGGACAGGGAAATGAGTGACACCTTAGAGGTGAACAAAAGGCCTTAGGAACATGGAAGAAAGATCCACCAGCTGTGCCAGGGAGAGAGACTGGGTTCTGAGGAATAGAGTTAACATTGAAATTGATGAAGTCCTTGAGCAAGATGTGGATGCACTCAGGGAGTGAGAGGAGCTACTCAAACCAGCCAGCACGCTGCTCAAGGCAGCTCACAAGCTGATGTACATGAGATTTTACTACCAGAGTTAGTATATATGTGTATCTATTTCTGTTGTTTTTCTCAAACTTAGGTTAAACTTCATAAGCTTATGTCACTTCATGACACCCCCTCTGTGTCTGTCTCACCAACCTAGTTTTTTTTTGAGACAGAGTCTCGTTCTTGTTGCCCAGTTTGGAGTGCAATGGTGTGATCTTGGCACACTGCAACCTCCACCTCCCAGGTTCAAACGATTCTCCTGCCTTAGCCTCCCGAGCAGCTGGGATTACAGGCGCCCATCACCACGCTCAGCTAATTTTTGTGTTTTTAGTAGAGATGGGGGTTTCACCATGCTGGCCAGGCTGGTCTCGAACTCCTGACCTTGTGATCTGCCTGCCTCAGCCTCCCAAAGTGCTGGGATTACAGGTGTGACCCATGGCCTCCTCAACCTGGTTTTTTAACATACAACAAATGGGTGTGAGTTCCCTCTTCTCCTTTCTTCTTTCATCCAACTTACCCAGCTCTCTTTTTCTTCACAGCACTTTTCATCTTCTAAGTATACTATATAATTTGCTGATCTATGATGTTGACTATCTGGTTCTTCCTAGAATGTAAGGAGAAGATTGGTCTGGAATATATATATATATTTTACTGTGGTGTGTCTCCCGGTTCCTAGAAAGGTGCCTAGTATGTACATAGTGGGTTCCTGATAAATGTTGGGAATGCCTTGAAAGGGTTAGCAAATTTCTATATCCTCTTAGGATATAGTTACTGTCCTCTTAGGTTGGAAGGAAAGTGTAAAGAAAAATAAAGGCCTACAAAGGATCATTTCTGAAAGCATCCTTTTCCCCTTCCAGCTTCAACGGTACTTACTGGTCATCTGCTCTGGGTTAGCCCTGCTCTCAGATTTCAAGAAGAGCAAAACAGATCCCATCCTATTTTCATGGACATCTCCTGCCAGAGTGGAAGCAGATGTTAATGAACTATATTACTGAAAATTTGGGATAACTGCTAAAGAAAACAAGTGGAGTATTTTATGCTTTTGTTATGAAAGCATGAAATAGCAGCACATGACTTGGCCTGGGAAGCCAGGAAAGTTATTTTTAAGCTGAGTAGAAGTCAACTCAGTGAAAGAAAGGAGTGGGAGAGAGAGCATTCAGGCAGAAGAAATACAATGACAGAGGTCATGGTGTGGGAGAGAGAATGGCTGAGTGTCCCAGGTGTGGTAGGAGCCAGGGTGAGGGAAGAGGGGCTCAGCATCATAGAGGAGGTAGGTCGGGCAGACTGCATAGCTGGGCACATGCACCAAGGGGTTGGCCCTTTAGCCAGAGAGCAAAGAGGAGCCGTGGGCAGGTTGAGAGCTGGTGAGTGAAGAGAAAGTTTTGGCTAAAGCATGGACAGTGGATTGGAGAGTATGGCAGAGAGGATATAGGGAAGCAAGATAGGAGGGTGCTGCCATGGTCGAAGCAAGATGTGATAGTTGGAGTGGAAATGAAGAGAAATGGGCAGATTAGAGAAATATTTAGGAGATAGAATTGAAGTTAATGGTTGTCCTAATTCCAAAAAAATGGGTGACAGCTTGTCTGTTTAAAGTTTTGAATGTGTCTACAAACCAGAATGTAAATAAAGCAGCATCTTGACTTGTTTGTCCTTATTCTCTGTGATATGTACAAACATATTAGTAAAGAAATAAGCCTGCCTCTGGTTGGTGGGCCTTCTGGGAAGGAAAATGAGAAATACTATTGGGAAGTCCTGGTGTAATTGAGGGAGAGATAATAAAAAGGTGTGTGTGTGTGCACACTGTGGTATGGAATCATAGAACCCTGCCTCACCTCTTTTACACCCTTTCTTCTAGGACTGCTTCTTTCTTTCCACATATACTTTTCAGCATATACCCATTAAAATCAGTGGTTCTTTATTATATATATATATATAAATATATATATTTATTTATTATCCTTGCTAGCAGGAAGTCAAAAATCAGTGGTTCTTAATGTTCCTTGGCCCTATCCTGAGAATAATGCACAACCAATAAGCACAGAACATTTTATATTATATGTGGCCTTGGGACCACAGGTTGAGAATCTCAGGATAGCAGAGTTTATAAAAAAGCAATTCATAGACAAAAATACATTTAGTCAATAAATATGTGAAAAGCTGGTCAAGTGCATTAACAACAACAACAACAACAACAAAAAGCCAACAGAACCAATCATGAGATAGCATTTTTCATCTCTCAGATTGGCAAAGTTTCAAAGGCTTGGTAGTTCCCACCTTTGGCCATTGTGGGCGGAGATGGGCACTCTTGTATAACCCTGGGCAAACATAAAATGAAACAACTTTTTAGAGAGCAATTAGGCTTTCAAAATTTTAAATGCATAGGTTCTTTAAAGCTACTAATTTGAAGTCTAAGAAACTATCCTTTAGGAAAACAAACATAGATATGCAAATAGTCAAGGATGTTCACTGCAGCAACAACTAGGAAATTAGGAACTGCTTGAATGACCACCAACAAAGAAATGGTTCAATTAATTTTTAAATATACCCATCCCATACAGTGGAATGCTGTGTAGTCAAAAAGAATGAGATCTATCTGTACTGACAATTAAGTGAAAAAGGCAAGTTGCTGACCAACATATGTGGCACAACACTTTCTCTATTAGAGAATTCACAAAACATTATTTGTGTTGGACATAAATCACAAATGCTTTTTTTTTTTTTTTTTTTTTTGAGATGAAGTCTTGCTCTGTAGCCCAGGCTGGAGTCCAGTGGCACATCTCAGCGCACTGCAAGCTCTGCCTCCCAGGTTCACGCCATTCTCCTGCCTCAGCCTCCCGAGTAGCTGGGACTACAGGCGCCCGCCACCATACCCGGCTAATTTTTTGTATTTTTAGTAGAGACGGGGTTTCACCGTGTTAGCCAGGATGGTCTCGATCTCCTGACCTCATGGTCCACCCACCTCGGCCTCCCAAAGTGCTGGGATTACAGGCTTGAGCCACCGCCCCCGGCCCATAAATGCTTTTGTGTATATTTGTGTATGCTTAGATAAAATATACGTGGATTTCTCTGAAACTCATGACGGGGATTAACTCTGGAGAGTAGGTTTTGATTGAGGAGATTGAAATATTCTCCTTTTAATTTTATGCACTTCTATACAGTTTGAATTATTTTAAAATTTGAGCTGTGCCTCAGTCTCCTCCCCTGATTAAAAGAGTTCAGTGACATCCCAGTGTTTTGGGGATCAAGTCCAAACTCCTGAATGTGGCACTGCAGGTTTTCTTGGCCTGGCAACATGTCTGCCTCTTCAGTATCTTCTGCAACCCTCCAACCCGTAGACTCTGTTCTCATTGGAACTCACTAGGATGTGGGATTCCCCAGGTGCTCTGTCGCCCAGGCTGGAGTGCAATGGCGCAATCTCGGCTCACTGCAACCTCCTCCTCCTGAGTTCAAGTGATTCTTGTGCCTCAGCCTCCTGAGTAGCTGGGATGACAGGTGTGTGCCACCAGACCCAGCTTATTTTTTTAGTAAAGACGGGATATTGCCATGTTGGCCAGGTTGGTCTCGAACTCCTAGCCTTAAATGATCAGCCTGCCTTGGCCTCCCAAAGTGCTGGGATTACAGGCGTGAGCCACTGCACCCGGCCAGGATTCTCCATGACTTCTGACATGCTTTAGCTTTACAAAGGATGCTCATGGCCTGTGGTGGCATCCTCAGCTGCCAAGGCTTAGTGTGTCATCTTATCCGGAAGATCTGGCCCACTCACCTCTATCCATCTGGGTACAGTGCTGCTCCTAAATGCTCCCAGGTACGTCAGGCGTACCTCCTGTGTTCTATCACTTGTGCCCTCCTGGGTATCAGTCTCCTGTTGCTCCCTAGGTGACAGCACCCTGAAGGCAGAGGCTGTGCTTTGCGTCTCTGTGTCCTTATTGCATGCATGGCTCACTACCTGGACCCAGGAGGCCCTCCCTCGGAAAGCATCCACCCCCAACCCCCACTTCATGGGATCCACTCATTGGCAGCCTCAAAGAAGTAAGAGAGACTGAATTTTAAATCCTTGCAAAGGCTGGGCACGGTGGCTCAAGCCTGTAATCCCAGCACTTTGGGAGGCCGAGGCAGGCGGATCACGAGGTCAGGAGATCGAGACCATCCTGGCTAACACGGTAAAACCCCGTCTCTACTAAAAATACAAAAAATTAGCCGGGTATCGTGGCGGGCGCCTGTAGTCCCAGCTACTCGGGAGGCTGAGGCAGGAGAATGGCTTGAACCCGGGAGGCGGAGCTTGTAGTGAGCCGAGATAGTGCCACTGCACTCCAGCCTGGGCTACAGAGCAAGACTCCATACCAAAAAAAAAAAAAGGCCTTGCAAATGACTTCTTTACATAGAGTCTAAATTAAAATTTGGAATCACAAAACACAGCATTTTAGTATCTGGAAAGGATTTAGGAGTTATCTAGGGAAATTGTTTTCAATCAAGAGTTGGTGAACTAGTGCAAGTCTGAGGCACAGTTTTCACACTGCAGGGCAAAATGAGAAAAACATGAGCAATGGAGCAGATTAAAAAAATAAAAATCAGGTTAAATGCATTACGTTTAATGAGGTTTCTTATTCAGAGAGTATGTTGCCCTCTCCCCATTTTAAGGTTATTTATGGATGATATGCTAGTAGGTGGTTGTGGTGTGTTTTTATTTCCTTGGTAACCCTGCATTAGTTGTTAGTTATTTCTTGATTTTTTTTTTTTTTGAGTTTAATTGGTCTATTAAATCTAAAATTCTGGAAACCCTAGCTCTTGTGTCTTTCCCCTCAGAACTGAGATCCAGAGAGATGATGACTTTGCCCATAAACCGAACAAATAAATACATGTGTCAGTCCTATGTCCTTCTGCTATGGTATGTAGTGCAGTTGTGTACTTTAAAAAATATTGTCTATATTTGGTGTGATTGGTTTTCTGTTCAGCATTTTAAATTCAGAAATGAACCAGTCAGTTAACATATTTGTTGTATTGCAATTGGAAACAGGCTTGCTCTGTCAGAAGCGTCTGTAACCATATGGTATTACTGCCTGTCAGTATTTGGTGAAGTTTTAAGAAATGTCAGAGTTCTGAAGTTATGTATTAAATATATGTAATGTTATTATTGACTTTGATATGAAAATAAAGACTGTTCTCTTTCAATTTTTGAATGCTAAGTTTGAAGATACTGTAAGCACCTTAAAAAAGAATTTAAATGACTGAATTTGGCTATTGCTGTAATTCTGCTTTTTAACATCTGAATACTGTTCAACTGAGAAATTCCACTTCTAAGAGCTTATCATAAGAAAATAATGAGAGATACATTATGCAGAGATGTATGTACAAAGCTGTTCATTAAAGCATTTGTGTTAAACATCAGAAATATCTTAAATGTCCAATAATAGGAAATTGATTAAATACATTTTGTTACAGTCATTTAATGAAAAGTACTTTGGTTATTAATAATGGCTGTACAGTGGACCCTTGAACAACATGGGTTTGAACTCTGCAGGCCCACTTATGCATGGATTTTCTTCCTCCTCTGTTGCCCTTGAGGCAGCAAGACCAACCCACCTCTTCCTTTTCCTCAGCCTGTTCAACGTCAAGACTACGAAGATGGAGACATTTTTTTTAATTTTATTTTTTTGAGACAGAGTCTTGCTCTGTCTTTTAGGCTGGAGTGCAATGATGTGGTCTTGGTTCATTGCAACCTCTGCCTTCCAGGTACAAGTGATTCTCCTGCCTCAACCTCCTAAGTAACTGGGACTACAGGTGTGTGCCACCACACCCAGCTAATTTTTGTATTTTTAGTACAACGGGGTTTCGCCACGTTGGCCAGGTTAGTCTCAAACTGTTGACCTTGTGATCCACCCACCTTGGCCTTCCAAAGTGCTGGGATTACAGGCGTGGGCCACTGCACAGGGCCAAAGGTGAAGACTTTTATGTTGATCCACTGCCACTTAATGAATAGTAAATATATATTCCCTTTTTTATGATTTTCTTAGTAACATTTTCTTTTCTCTAGCTTACTTTATTGTAAGAATACAGCATGTAATACATATAACATACAAAATATGTATTAATTGATGGTTTATGTTATTGGTAAGGCTACTGGTCAGCAGTAGGCTGGCAGTAGTTAAGTTTTGGGGAAATTGAAAGTTATCTGCAGAATTCTGACTGTGGGATTTGTGGGGGATAGGTACCCCTAATCCCTGTGCTGTTCAAGGGTCAGCTGCATTTTTTATCTTTTACGTTCTTGTCTAAATTTTCTAATTTTATCTACCACAATTATATTTCTATAACTAAAAAGTGATAAAATTTGACTAGCTCAATGCTTTGTACAGAATAATGTTCCTTGTTTGTTTATCATTTGCTTTTTTTCAACTTGACATTGTTGGTTAATATAATTTGACAGCCAATCAAAGTTCAGTATATGCAGATTCTAAGTTGTACTTTTTCGATTTCACCTTTTACATCTTCTATTTTTATGTAGTTTTTCTTTCCTGAGACTGAACTGCTGTAAATCAGCACATAGTCCAACAGGAAGCTGTCATTTTCACTTTCAGCACTGTGCTCTCATGCAAGTTCTTATTGGAGGTTCTAATTAAGTGTCAATAGGGACAAGCACCATAAACTCAAAGATCTACAGGACATTTGAAGAAGTAATTGTCTAAATATTTCTTTTTCTCCTTTTTTTTTTTTTTTTTTTTCTGAGATAGAGTCTCACTCTGTCTCCCAGGCTGGAGTGCAGTGGTGTGATCTCTGCTCACTGCAACCTCCGCCTCGTGGGTTAAAGCAATTCTCCTGTCTCAGCCTCCCAAGTAGCTAGGATTACAGGTGCACACCACCATGCCCAGATAATTTTTGTAGTTTTAGTAGAGATGGGGTTTCACTATGTTGGCCAGGCTGGTTTCTAACTCCTGACTTCAGGTGATCTGCCTGCCTCGGCCTCCCAAAGTGCTGGGATTACAGGTGTGAGCCACCACGCCCAGTCAATATTTCTTTTTTTCTCTGGACCCAACTGCATCTTAGCTCAGAGTAGGAATATTGGCCATGGGATTTTCTAGGCTTTCAGCCTGTTGGCCTAAAAACTAGAAAGAAGCATGCTTAGTGTTGCCAGCCCCAAAGCAGTCTCCCTGAAAAAGGAAGATAGTAGGAGCTTGATTATATCGTGAGTGTGTATGCCTGTGTCTGTGCCCACTTGTGTGTGTGCCAGAGAGGGAGGGAAGGTGAGTTGGAATGGGTAAATGGGTTTCTGGTATCTTTGGCACTAGGTTAATTTGCCTTTTTATAGCTCACAATCTCCAATCGTTCTTCCTAGTAGCTATCCTACTTTTAAATAAAGAATTAGGCCGGGCACGGTGGCTCACGCCTGTAATCCCAGCACTTTGGGAGGCCAAGGTGGGTGGATAACCTGAGGTCAGGAATTCGAGACCAGCCTGGCCAACATGGCAAAACCCCATCTCTACAAAGAATACAAAAATTAGCCAGGCATGGTGGCGGGCGCCTGTAATCCCAGCTACTTGAGAGACTGAGGTGGGAGAATTGCGTGAATCTAGGAGGTGGAAGGCACTTCAGCCTGGGCGGCAGAGTGAGACTCCATTTCAAAAAAAAAGAATTGATTACTTGTTCTACATCTGATTCTCTAGATTGGAAGAGACACGAGGGCAGAACCATGTCTTTCCCTCTCTCCCACTATTTCCTCAGGGCCTTTTTGTATATACAGTGAAGATTTCATAAATATTTGTTGAATGAATGCCTGTATGGGTTTTAAAAACTTGTCTTTCTCCTCTTCCTTTTTTTTTTTTCCAACCTAGCTAACAGCTTCTATGGCTGTTGTAGCTTGCTTTCTTCTTCTTCTTGCTACTTCTTGAAGCCATTTCTAGACGAGAACTACAGCATCAGACTGAAAGAGGTACTTGGCTGCTTCTGCAGCAGAAGGTAGGCCCACCCTCCATCTGTAGTGATCTCAGAAGGGCGGGATCTAGGCCTCAGCCTTGTTTGTGGATTGAGGTTTGCTCCTCCTTTTTTCCTAGCTGTTCCTAAGCTCTAGGTAGTGCTGTACCAAAAGCCAAGGATCTGTCTCAACGTCTGCAGTAACACAGGGCTGCTCTAAACACAGTTGCCTTTTTAGGAAAACTGATTTGGATGAGAACAACCATCTTTAATTTGTGCAACGTACTGTCTTTTATCATGGAAGAGCATGGTGAAGGCAGAGGTTTTTGTTTACTGCTGTTCCCACCCTTAAGAACCGTGCGTGAATGCCTGCTCTGTGAGCCCTCAGAATCTACTGGCCGAATGAGTGCGTGAAGGAGGAAATGTGCTCAGAGCTGCTGTGTGTCATCCTGTTTGAAGTGCTCTTGCAGCTATCATTCATCCAGTTAAGAATTTGAAATGTGTGCTATTTATGACAAAGGTGACACTTTGCTTATCCTTTCCCCAAAATTACAGTTCTAAAACTTTCCTATGCAATCCTTTTAAATTGGATGACAATTGTCCCATTTTCCTTTTCAAGATGTACCAGACTATTAATATTGGTGACCATGGGCTAGGGAGTATGTTCTTAATAAATTTACAAATCTTCTGATCAACTATAGACTTTACAAATAGAACAAATCAATTTTTAAATAAAATTCTCTCTCTCTCTCTCTCTCTCTATATATATATTTGTTTTTGTTTTTGTTTTTTTTAGACGGAGTCTCACTCTGTTGCCCAGGCTGGCACAATCTCCAATCGTTCTTCCTAGTAGCTATCCTACTTTTAAATAAAGAATTAGGCTGGGCACGGTGCAGTGCAGAATCTCGGCTCACTGCAACCTCTACCTCCTGGATTCAAGCAATTTTCCTGCCTCAGCCTCCAGAGTAACTGGGATTACAGGCATACTCCACCATGCCCCGCTGATTTTGTATTTTTAGTAGAGAAGAAGTTTCACCATGTTGGCCAGGCTGGTCTTGAACTCCTGACCTCAAGTGATCCACTGCCTCGGCCTCCCGAAGTGCTGGGATTGCAGGCATAAGCCACTGCGCTTGGCCAAATGCTCTACTTTTTAATCAATATTTTCCATAATAGGGATTTTTGCTATGTGCTTTAGAAATTAGAGAACAAATGGTGATAATATATGCTAAACTTAAAATTAGTATGCCTCCTTTTATAGACAACAAGAACTTTGTCACTTCCCAGTTTGTCTTGTCATTCAGGAGGCTCAGAGCTACGATCTGTGCCCACTCGTGCTGCCTATTCTTAACTTTGATTTCCTGAAGCAGGGATTTCATCTCCATTTCCCCTCATCACCTGTTCTTTTAACTGTTTAAAAACAGCATTACATTTTGTTGAAAGTGGCCTCAAATTCTTTTTGGTAGAAGGGAAATTATAATTCGTGAGAAGAAAAAAATTGTCCTAACTATTCTCAGGTGCGTTTAAGGACTGCATTCCATGATGCTATCAATGCCCCTTTCAGCTCACAGGATATCAGCCCTCTTAATGAGCCTGATGTTGCTAGTATCACAGGCACCGGAAAATACGCACATTATGCTGGAGCATTAGAATGCAACAGAAAGAGCCCTGGGCTTGAAGTATGCAGAACTGGTTCTTGTTACAACTCCTCTTACTAGTGGGGTAAGTTACTTAGCCTCCTTGGACAAGTTACTTAGCCTCTCTGTGCCTCAGTTTCTCTTCTATTGGGTATAAAATCACGTGCGATACCTATTGCAGTGGATTCTCATTATGTGAAATGACATAATGTATGCCAGTGTGTTTTGTAAACATTGCAATTGTCTGCATTTTTTTTTTTTTTTGAGATGGAGTCTCGCCTTGTCACCCAGGCTAGAGTGCAGTGGCATAATCTCAGCTTACTGCAACCTCCACCTCCTGGGTTCAAGTGATTCTCCTGCCTTAGCCTCCCAAGTAGCTGGGATTACGGGCGTGCACCACCACACCCAGCTAATTTCTGTATTTTTAGTAGGGACAAGGTTTCACCATGTTGATCAGGCTGGTCTCGAACTCCTGACCTCATGATCTGCCCTCCTTGGCCTCCCAAAGCACTGGGATAACAGGCATGAGCCACCACACCCAGCCAGTTGTCTGTAGTTTTGTGTCCCCCACAAGTCTGTAAGTTCCTCAGAATCAGGGGCTGCATCTTGTTCAGATATGTGCTCCCAGGGCCTGGTTTTTTGACCTAAAGATGCACTTTGAGAGAAGGTCCTAGGCCGGGCGCAGTGGCTCACACCTGTAATCCCAGCACTTTGAGAGGCTGAGGCAGGCGGATCACCAGAGGCCGGGAGTTTGAGATCAGCCTGGCTAACATGGTGAAACCCCGTCTCTACTAAATATACAAAATTAGCTGGGTGTGGTGTGCACGCCTGTAATCCCAGCTACTTGGGAGGCTGAGGCAGGAGAATCGCTTGTACCCAGGAGGTGGAGGTTGCAGTGAGCTGGGATTGAGCCACTGTACTCCAGCCTGGGTGACAGAGTGAGACTCGGACTCCAAAAAAAAAAGAAAAAGAGAAGTTCCTAAATGTAGCTGACACTATGTTACTCATTGTTTTCTTGCAGAAAAGCCTACTGGTGTTTGTTTATTAACAAACCAGGTCATTGTTCAGCTGGGTTTCATTGAGTGCCTTCTGTGTGCTTTCTCTTGCCCCTGGGGTGTTCAGCTGAGAAAGAAGTATGGATGATAAGCAAAGAAAAATGGAAACGCACACATTATAGATTCATATGTGTCTGAGGTCACAAAATGGTGACTTAAGGGAAAAATCTGCTTCTAGACATGATTTCTTTGACTCAAACACTAATTTTTAAAAATGTAAACCAACAATTTAAAATCCAGAAATTTAGATTTTGCTTTCTCTTGAAAATGTACAGAGCTGATCACACCAAGTCAGGCCCTCCGAGGAGACAATGGAACAGTGTGGCTCGGCTGCAGCCACTGCAGGCTTACCACGGGGGTGGCCCCATCACTCGTCATCCTCTCCCGAACACCAAGACAGATAGGAAGTGCTACTATCATCACATTTGTTATGCTTGCACTTAGGTAGCATTTATTGCATACCAGGCACTAGTCTGAGCACTTTGGTTAACTATCATCCATCTGTCTATCTGTCTGTCTATCTATCTATCTATCTATCCATCCATCTTTCCATCTATCTGTCTACCTAGCTACCTACCTATCTATCTATCTTAAAGGTAAGGAAGGCTGGGTGTGGTGGCTCACGCCTGTAATCCCAGCACTTTGGAAGTCCAGGCGGGTGGATTGCTTGAGTCCAGGAGTTCCAGCAGCCTGGCCAACATGGCAAAACTGCGTCTTTACAAAAACCACAAAAAATTAGCCAGGTGTGGTGGTACACACCTGTAACCCCAGCTACTTGGGAGGCTGAAGTGGGAGGATCACTTGAGCCTAGGAGATCAAGGCAGCAGTGAGCTGTGATGAGGCCACTGTATACCAGCCTGGTCAACAGAGCAAGACCTTGTTTCAAAAAAAAAAAAAAAAGGCTAGGTGCGGTGGCTCATGCCTGTAATCCCAGCACTTTGGGAGGCCAAACTGGGTGGATCACCTGAGGTCAGGAGTTTGAGACCAGCCTGACCAACATGGTGAAACTCCATCTCTACTAAAAATAGAAAAATTAGCCAGGCATGGTGGTGCCTGCCTGTGGTTCCAGCTACTTGGGAGGCTGAGGCAGGATAATTGCTTAAACCCGGGAGGTAGAGGTTGCAGTGAGCCAAGATTGCGCCACTGTACTCCAGCCTGGGTGATAGAGTAAGACTCTGTCTCAATAAATAAATAAATAAAAATAAAGGTAAGGAAAGTGAGGCACAGTTAGTGTGTGGTGGTCCAGGATTCAAACCCTGGCTAACTGGTTCTCCAAGTTCTTGCTCGTAACTGCTCAGCTATATCGAATCTCAGTACTCCTGTAGTGGGGACGATACCAGGCATCAAGCCTAATAGAAATGTAAACTTATACCTGTGTCTTTTTTTCCAGGACAGCATGTTCTGTTTAATTAGAGAGGGACTCATAAACGAAGTGATTTTGTAGAATTTTTTTTTTTTTTTTTTTTTTTTTTGAGACGGAGTCTTGCTCTGTTGCTCAGGCTGGAGTGCAGAGGCATGATCTCGGCTCACTGCAACCTCCAACTCCTGGGTTCAAGCGATTCTCCTGCCTTAGCCTCCCGAATAGCTGGGACTACAGGTGCCCACCACCACAACCGGCTAATTTTTATATTTTTAAGTAGAGACAGGGTTTCACCACGTTGGCCAGACTGGTCTCGAACTTCTGACCTCAGGTGATCCGCCCGCCTCGGGCTCTCAAAGTGTTAGGATTACAGGCATGAGCCACTGCGCCTGGTGTGATTTTGTAGAATTTTAAAGATAAAGAGTCCAGGCCTGTTAAACGCGCCATACAAAGGCCTCTTTGGAGATGCCGGGGTAGCACATATTGAGAGAAAGCAAGGTTAACTTCACCGAAGACGGGTGCAAACAGAAGTGCTGCAGCGGAGACCCATGACTTTTAGCTTGGATCAGATACCTGAGGAAAGTAGATTGACCCGAGTGCGTTAGGGAGGGCGGCAATAAGGCTGAAGCCCTGTTTGACCAAGGTGATGTGGGCTGAATCGGCATCCTTACAGGAGTCCTGCTGAACTTCATTCATTGCTTTCACAATATAAGTCAGTCGATTTTGTAACACAGGTGTCCTTATAATACTGGCCTGACTGTTTACTTCTGCTTCAGTCCCTGAGCATATGAGCAAATACTTCAGGCACTATAACGAGCAGAAACTTGAGACAGAGCTTATCTTGTAATGCTGGGTCTTGCATCATATCCAGGGTGTGGTGTTACTTTAGAAGGCAAGTTAAATAATTACGTGTTTTCAGATTGAGCAAACAGTGCCTGTGCTCTGAGAAGGCTAAGGATCTATACTTTGAGAACCCAGTAAATTAACTTATTCAGTGGGACAGTAGGCTCAGTACATGGGTATGTCAAATGGTCTCAATAAATTACACATAAAAACATACAGATACATACATATATGTGTGTATATAGATATGTATGTGTATGTATAGATATATACATATACATGTGTATGTAGAGAGATATACATACGCTTATGTTAAATATTTATGTATCACCTTGCATATGATCATACTTACTTACAAAACAGCCCGGGAAAGCTTGGAGATGTTAAGTGAATCAATTAAAGCTAATTCGGGCAAGCCTCAATCATTGACCCACCCAATGTGTACCGTCTTTGTGATATGTGATATATTTAGTATAGTAGTTTGTGTTTTTGATGTTCCCTAACAACATAATAAAGTAAAAAAATTAGTGTTGAAAAACATGAGGGTCACCCTCAACTGCTTTCTTTAGAAAATACAAATGTGACATTCTTTTATTAGTTATATTATTGTCTTATTCTATTATTATTAATTCATTACATTCTCTTAAATAGCTACTTTTTTATTCTCTTATTCTATTACTCTTTCTTTCTCTTGGACAGAGAGATTGGAACTGTGTCTTACTCTGTGTTTTTTAATAGGACTTGTCAACTATTGTCATGCAGTGAATGTTCATGAGCATCAGCAGTGATGAAAGGCAGCCCCACTCCTGCCTGGGCTCTGTTTCCTTGGTTTATTGCTCTTAGATAATTTCTTCCTTTTTCTATTTTTGCATTTTCAAGAACAATGCAAGGCATGATAGTTATCTGATTCAGTTCTTTTAAAACACACTTGAAATATGACAATTGCTTGTTATTCTAGCTTGATAACAAATCTAAGGGCAAACTATTGAGCACTGATTTGTCCTTTTCTTCCTCATTCCAGCTACTATGGACCTAAAGTGGAGGGCTTTGACATTTGCTGCTTAATTGGGCTGCATGTCACTGCTGTCCTTAGAAGTGGCTCTGGGATGCAGGTGCTGGTTTCTTGGATCTCCTTTGCTGGAATTTTACATGTCTTGTTTTGTTACTGTACCAGCTTTGTGGATCAGCCAACATCCTTGGCTTGCCCTGTGGGGAATAGGGTAGGACACATCTTGGATTGCTCTATTCCAGGGGTGTCCAACCTTTTGGCTTCCCTGGGCCACATTAGAAGAAAAATTGTCTTGGGCTACACATAAAATACACTATCACGGCTGGGTGCAGTGGCTCATGCCTGTAACCCCAGCACTTTGGGAGGCCGAGGCAGGCAGATCACGAGGTCAGGAGATCAAGACCATCCTGGCTAACACGGTGAAACCTCGTCCCTACTAAAAAATACAAAAAATTAGCCGGGCGAGGTGGTGGGCGCCTTTAGTCCCAGCTGCTCGGGAGGCTGAGTCAAGAGAATGGCAAGAACCCAGGAGGCGGAGCTTACAGTGAGCCAAGATTGAGCCACTGCACTCCAGCCTGGGCGACAGAGCGAGACTCCATCTCAAACAAAACAAAACAAACAAAAAAACACTACTACTAAAATAGCTGATGGGCTAAAAAAAAAAAATAAAATAAATCGCAAAAAAATCTCATAATGTTTTAAGAAAATTAATGAAGTTCCACTGGGCCACATTCAGAGCTGTCCTGGGCTACATGTGGCCTGAGGGCCGTGGGTTGAACAAACTTGCTCTACTCCCTCTGTAGTAGATGCCATCTAAGTGTGGGTCTCCTTTGCTTGGGTCATTCAGGTGTTCAGGACTTTTTATGCTCCTTTTGGAAGGTCCTCAAATGTCTGCATAAAGACATTTGGTGCACTTAAAGCTATGTTAGTGGAAGGATGAGATCACCTCCCAAAGGATGTGGGCCCTACCTTCTCAGAACCAGAAAAGGGAAGGCCATAACTGGAGCAGTAACCTACCGCAGCTGAGTCTCAGTTTCCTCATCTGTGAAGTGTGAGAGTCAAGCAAAATTGCCTCCAAGATCCTTTTCTGCTCAAATATTCATTGAGCCAAAGAAGGTTAAGAACACATATAAATTGAGAATTCTGTAATTTTAAGATTCATCTGGAAAAATGACACTGCAACCTCTGCCTCCTGGGGTGAAGTGACTCTCATGCTTCACCCTACCCAGTAGCTGGATTTCAGGCACACGCCACCATGCCTGGCTACTTTTTTGTATTTTTAGTAGAGATGGGTTTTCGCCATGTTGGCCAGGCTGGTATCAAACTCCTGACCTCAAGTGATCCATCCTCCTCGGCCTCCCAGAGTGCTAGGATTATAGGTATGAGACATGGCACTTGGCTGGGATTGTCTCTTTAAAATGGAAATACTACTATCTACAGAGCAGCATTGTTGTAAGGATTTAGTACATGTTCATAGTACATTTGAGGTGCTACAAGCCTAGCTGGCCCATAGCAGTCATTCTGAAAATGGCAAAAGTTACTAGGATGACAGTAATCTTATGATTACTTGTGACCACATGGTTTTTGGACTAGCTAAGGGTTTGAAATAGATTTGATCTAAGGAAGATGACATATGCAGAATTCTTTGAAGTAAAAGAAGAGCTAAGAATGACTTCGAGGGTAGAGCAGCTACTGAAATAAATGATGCAAAGGATGTGATTTTAAAAATTCCAATGAGGGTCTGGGCATGGTGGCTCATGCCTATAATCCTAGCACTTTGGGAGACCAAGGTGAGCAGATCACCTGAGGTCAGGAGTTTGAGATTAGCCTGGCCAACATGGTGAAATCCCGTCTTTACAAAAATACAAAAATTAGCCAGGCATGATGACGGGTGCCTGTAATCCCAGCTACTCAGGAGGCTGAGGCAGGAGAATCACTTGAACCTGGGAGGCAGAGGTTGCAGTGAGCCGAGATTGCACCATTGCACTCCAACCTGGGTGACAGGGTGAGACTCCATCTCAAAAAAAAAAAAAAAAAAAAATTCAGATGAGGGGCTCTGATGGACGAGATAATTTATTCATTTATTACCCATGCATACACTTGTAACAGTGTCAATATTTTGATGAGAAAATCTCATTATCAGTTTTGTGCCTTGTACATGATTTATCTCCTGGACACAGTCATTCTTTGTATTCAATGATGGTGACAGGCCAGGCATGGTGGCTCATGCCTGTAATCGCAGCACTTTAGGAGGCTGAGATGGGGAGACCACTAGAGCCCAGGAGTTGGAGACCAATTTGGGCAACATAGCGAGACCCCTGTCTCAAAAAAAAATTAGCTGGATGTGCATGTACCTGTGTCTTCTCAGCTACTCAGGAAGCAGAGGCAGGAGGATCACTTGAGCCCAGAAGTTTGAGGCTGCAATGAACTATGATTGTGCCACTGTACTCCAGCCTGGGTGACAGATTGAGACTCTGTTTTTGTTTGTTTGTTTGTTTTTTAAAAAGATGGTATATTGATGACATATTGTCTCAGTCCATTTTGCATTGCTACTCAATATCTATCTATATCTATATCTATATCTAGAGAGAGGTTTATTTGGCTCATGGTTCTGTAGGCTGTATCAGAAGCATGGCACCTATATCTGCTCTGATGAGGGCTTTAGGAAGCTTCCACTCATGGAAGAAGGTAAAAAGGAGCTGGAGTGTGCAGATCACATGGCAAGAGGAGGAGCAAGAGACAGGGAAGGGAGTTGCCAGACTGTTTTTTAAACATCAGATCTGGAGGGAACTAGTAGAAGAAGAAGTCACTCATTACCAAGAGAAAGGCACCAAGCCAAGCTTCATGTTTGGGCCCCAGGACCCAAACACCTCCCGCCAGGCCCCACCTCCAAACACTGGGGATCAGATTTCAACATGAGATTTGAAAGGAACAAATGTCTGATATCACATGTGGTTACTTTTGCTATCCATAGAGAGATGAATGTATCTGAAAAGACCAACCCAGGATAAGCAGTTCTTTTTTCCAATACTCAAATATGAAGATTGGCTTTATTTTGCAGCTACTGTCAATGTTTATTACACCAGTCAGGTTTATTGTTTCTGCAAACATCTTTTTTTTTTTTTTTTCTTTGAGATGGAGTCTCGCTCTGTCACCAGGCTGGAGTGCAGTGACACAATCTCAGCTCACTGCAACCTCCGCCTCCCGGGTTCAAGCGATTCTCCTTCCTCAGCCTCCCCAGTAGCTGGGACTGCAGGCACCTGCCACCAGTTTAGTTTAGATCTTCTTTGCCTGGGCTCTCTCTTAGGAGATGTTTCATGTCCTTGAAATTCTTTGCAGAATTGCTTGTGTATGAGCATATTTGTATTTTGGGGGAATGCTGGCCAGAGAAAAGGGAGCAGACTCAAAACAACAACAAAAACAACAAAACACAAAAAAGCCAAGAATTGCTGCTGAGAGTGTCTCAGACTAGGGAAGAATAAAAATGATGTCACAAGATGGAAAGATGGCATAACACAGGCACAGAGAGGTCCCTAAGTACCCATCTACTTCTGCAGCTTTCATACAACTTCCACATATTCTGCTCCCTCTAACACACAATGTAATGGTTGAGTCTCTGGCAAGTTTTCACGGTTTTAGATCAGCTCTTTATGACATAACCCAGGGTCTGGTTGAGTGGTCTGGAGGATCACTGGTGAATGGATGGATGTGGAGACTTTGTGCATTTCCCTTTGTCCCTATAAAGGGCACTTTTGCTGTTTTACAGGAAGCCTAAAGTATCAGAGAATAAAGTTTCCAGGGAAATAAATGAAAACTGATTGGCTGGGTGCGGTGGCTCATGTCTGTAATCCCAGCACCCGGCCAAGACGGGTGGATCACAAGGTCAAGAGATCGAGACCATCCTGGCCAACATGGTGAAACCCTGTCTCTACTAAAAATACAAAAATTAGCTGGGCATGGTGGCGGGTGCCCGTAGTCCCAGCTACTGGGGAGGCTGAGGAAGGAGAATCGCTTGAACCTGGAAGGCAGAGGTTGCAGTGAGCCGAGATTGTGCCACTGCACTCCAGCCTGGAGACAGAGCGAGACTCCATCTCAAAAGAAAAGAAAAAAAAAAAAAAAGAAAGAAAATTGATTTTGACACCAACAACCTAAAAGTGTAAAGTAAAAGTGGCAGGATGAGATTTTAATAAAAAGAAGAAAAAGTGCTTGTTTTCCAGGTTTCATTTGCAAAGAGAATAAGTCCTTTGTGTCTGGCTTTGTCCGAAGGCCAGCAGGGGCCCCAGGGCCACACCCTAAGGTGATTTTGGCTCCATTCCCTCTCTTCCTGCTCCTTTCTCCTCCTCCTCTCTCTCTCTCTCACACACACACACACATACGCACACACACACTCATCTTTAAAAGGCACAACCAGGGCTGGGTGTGGTAGCTCATGCCTATAATCTCAGCACTTTGGGAAGCCAAGACAGGTGGATCACTTGAGGTCAGGAGTTCGAGACCAGCCTGGTCAACATGGTGAAACCCCATCTCCACTAAAAATTCAAAAGTTAGCTGGGTGTGGTGGCATGCACCTGAAGTCCCCGCTACTTGGGAGGCT
This sequence comes from Piliocolobus tephrosceles, assembly GCF_002776525.5. Lineage (NCBI taxonomy): Eukaryota > Metazoa > Chordata > Mammalia > Primates > Cercopithecidae > Piliocolobus > Piliocolobus tephrosceles. The sequence goes on from NC_045436.1 coordinate 147,690,369, forward strand.
GAGGCAGGAGAATCGCTTGAACCTGAAAGTGGAGGTTGCAGTGAGCTGAGATTGTGCCACTGCACTCCAGCCTGGGTGACAGAGTGAGACGCTATCTCAAATAAAATAATAATAATATAAGATAATATAAAATAATAATAATATAACACAACCTTTATTATATCCCTAGTGTCAGGGTGTGGAACATCTTAAGGAGATGTTGACTGCCATAAATCTAGACTGGGAAAGAAAGTGGATTTTAGATGAACCTGGTTTGAAATACAAAATTTCTCTTTGAAAAAGGGAAAAAGATAAATAAATAAATAGAATTTGCTAAGCCTCTGTTGAGTCCAAAGTTACTATTAATCTATGAGGGAGTCAAAAACGCAAAGTTCATTCATTCAAAAAATTATTCTCCTTCTGGTCTGAGAGACAGACCTCACATACATGAAACAACTAAGGGGTAATCTGGTATAATCAGAGAAGGGGAAGTCAGAAGAACACATCAGATCATCAACAGGCAAATATCCAATGTCCACCAAAATATGTTTTATAAACCCACGTAATAACATTATTTTTAATGTGTGTGTGTGTGTGTGTTTCCTTTTAAAGCTCTGGAAGAAAACACACTGAATTGATGATCATGGTTAACCTTTGGAGAGAGAGAGGAGACCAGGATGAAGGAGCCAGTCAAAGGTATCCTTAGTTTGACGTGTTTTGTGTTGGTTTTGTATTTGGTGTTTTACTCTGGTGACTGGGAGTCTGGAGGCCGTTTTCTTCTGCAGAAAGCAGTTGAGGATTCTGTAAATATCCTGGCTTCTTCTAATAGACCACATGACTTCCTGGTAGTCGGAGGTCCAGAGAGCTGGGTCTTTCCATTTTTTGAGTTTCCAGCATAGTAAAAAATGAAGAAAGCCAAAAGAATGTTACAGCCAGCACAAGCACAGTATATTTTTAATGTTTATATTTAGCTGTTAAAGTTGTGTGATGAATCCTTCCCGTTGACTCTTGTTGGCATGTCTCTATGAGACCATCCAAAGACTACATTTTAAACCTTGAGCCAATGGCCCGCCCGCTCCCTCCTCCAAGTGACCCTGTTGCTGGCCCCAAGGAATCAGAAAAAGGCCTTGTATAAAACAGGCTGGCTGACTGGTGATGGGAGGGTGGTGGAGGCATGTTCTAGTGCCTTCAGCTCTTTCCCCAGGGTGTAAATTCTCTCCTAGGCAGTTGGATCTAGAGTTTCTCTCCTGCAAAATGGGTTTATTTCAGAACTATCTGCTGTTCTACAACAATGAATGGAAAAAATTTTACCTTCCCAACCGTCCTCCCCGGCCTCCATTGAGGGCATTTAAGGTCAAACAGGCTTTTAATACACACGCTGTGCCCGCTCTGCCCAACTCTCCCTCCCACCATGCCCAGGGAGAGAATTTGGGCCAAATGTATCACTGCAGTTTAACAGACCTGTAAAATGTCCAACCATTTTCTTTTTGAAGTAGGAAATGTTCATCCTGAGAAAAAGTTGCAAAGAGACATAAATATTAAAAATATGCATCTATTTCACCTTATAGAAAGGAAATGGATCTCGTTTTAAAGTCTTTACATCTGTACTCGGTGACATTTTTGCATAAATATCTAGAGAATTAATAGCTTCAGCCAATTATGAACACACTTTTGAGATGTTTTAAAGAAGTCTGTCCCTCCAGTCTACCTCTTTTTAATATTGTATTAAGAGTTTTATATAATCTAAAGTGTTCTCATTATGAAAGCACTAACTTGTCGTTTGAAAGAATAGATTCATCTCAACAAATACACTCCAAAGTGAACCAAATGCTAATGCACATTTTATTGGATGAAAAGACAAACAACATAATTATACTTGAATTTCAGGGAATCAAAAGTAGTACAACAACAGTGTGTGTACCAGACTCCAGGGCAGGGTTCGTAAGTTAGCTATACGCATGCATGCTCATTTTTCCAAGCTGGAGAAGTTTGCTAAAAGGAGCTGAGGGCTACTTCACCAGACTGACAAAAAGGAAAATGTCTATCAGTTTTTCTTTTGTTCTCTCTAGATCCTGCTCAAGTGCACACTGAGCCAGCAGGTTCACCAGAAAGCTATTGAGCATTTGCTGGAACACATTATGCAGGGTGAATTTCTTCTGGAATGTTGCCAAGGATTTTTTATGCTTCTGTGGCAGGCATTTCTTGAACATTGTCATTTAGCCAAGCAAAGAAGATTTGCTTAAAGGATAGAAAATGTTTAAAAATTTTTGTTTGTTTAAAAATAGGTTAAATGACAATATGATCTCAGGATAAGACAGGGAAAAGCACTTATTCCTCTAAGTGATCTGATTAGGTTAGTGATCTTTTGCATTTAAACAGATTCATCGTTATTCCTAAAGAATTGCTATATTAATACTGTGTTCTAGAAAGTATCCCCCAGTGCCTACTTTTCTTTGATATCATTAGCTGTTTTTCGAAACTGAATTTGCTCTTCAGAGATTTTTCATATGTTTGCCTATAAGGAACTACTGGTAATAGCCAAGAAAATTTGGAGGTGCAGAGAACATGCTGAAATAGAATTTTTCACTTTCAATTCTAGAACTATGCCATAAAAAATAAAAACAGAAAATGTAAAGATGTCTTTATATTAGAGCAGATATTTTAAAAGTATTGCAAGTTCAATGGTAAATTCTAAGGTTAAAATTGGACACATAAAAAATACAATATATAAATATCTCCCCAGAAATCATTATCTGATGAATAGTAAAAGCTGACTGCAAACCATATCATTTTAACAAGGGTTTAACTATTACCAAGATTCTCATCATATGCTCTGGGATACCCAGTGATATACAAGGGTTCTTTCTAAACATGGGGAGGAAAAACTCCAAATGTTAGGATTTGAATCTTATCTTTGCCATTCACTAGCTGTGTGATCTTGGGTAAGTTACCTGGCTTCTCTGAGCTTCAGTGTCATCTGTAAAGCAGGAATAATAATACCTAGCTCAGAGGCAGGTGCGGCGGCTCATGCCTGTAATCCCAGTATTTGGGAGGCCGAGGCAGGTGGATCACTAGGTCAGGAGTTCGAGACCAGCCTGGCCAAGATGGTGAAACCCTATCTCTACTAAAAAAAAAAAAAAAAAAATTGCCGGGCGTGGTGGCAGGTGCCTGTAATCCCAGCTACTCAGGAGGCTGAGGCAGGAAAATCGCTTGAACCCGGGAGGTGGAGGTTGCAGTGAGCTGAGATCTCGCCACTGCACTCCAGCCTGGGCGACAGAGTGAGACTCCGCCTCAAAAAAATAAATAAAATAAATAAATAAAAAATAATACCTAGCTTCTGGGGCTGCTGTGGGTGTTTGTAAAGCATCTCAGTGGTACCTACATGTTGTAAAGGCTTATGACTATATTAGTTCCTTTCTCAACTTCCTCAATTCATTCCACCACTACAAGTCAATCTAGAGATTAAAATAGGCAAAGCCGTGATCTACGTTAGGATGGGGTTGAGTGGTGGTTTGTTTCTGACTGCTTCATTTTATACTTGTATTTTAAATATACAAGTTTTTGTAAACATTCTTAAAACAAAACAGATCTGTTTTTATTTTGATGAAGATTGGATTGATTCTGATATAATGTTTGGAGAACTAAATCACATGCAGAATTTTGTCTCTGAAGAGTTAACTCTATCATGAAAATGCGCTCGGTGAAAAGTAAACTTGATGCCACCTTTCCATACACGGTATTATGTGTATTTGAATGGACGCCTATGGAAAAACATGGCAATTCTTCTTTTATGCCTAAATCCTGTGGAATTTGCTGTCCCTGTATTCAAGTTCGGGCTGTGATGGTAAACTTGGTTCCCTTCAGCTGAGTGTTGTTAAGTTCTTGGCACATTCCCACAGCTGAACCTCCCGTCTGTAACCTGCACCTGCAGTTCACAGGATTCAGCTCGGAGAGCTCTGTACTTCCGGGCCACTCAGGTAGTTGTTAGTGCAGACTGTAAGTTTCTACCCCACAGTTTCTCTGCCAGTTTAGATGCTGCAAACGTTTGGGTTTTGCAGTTTCTGTAATTTTTGTTTGGGTTCTTTAAAAACAGCTCTTCCCCCACCCCTGGCACACCACCATCTCTCCAAGGCACTCATTGTGAGATGGGAAGCCTGGCGCCTGTCGTTTGTATTCCAGATAGAAACTAGCAGAATTGAGATTTTCCTCCCTTTTTAGTGCCATGACAAACAAAAGAGAATATGACATGTATTTATTGTTTGGTGAAATGCAAAAGTATCAATTCCAGGAGATGTTGCATTTCCCTCATCTTTGCCTTGAGTTGTTTATGTGAACTGTGACCCTGTTTGTAAGAGACAGGGAGAAAGTATGAATTTGGTGGGAATGACAGGGTTTAGGGGGGCAGGGTAGGGAGGAGGAGGTGGTGTGGGAAAACAACTCTCTTTTTTGCCATAAGGCATCCAATTCCTGGAAAGAGCACGGTTAATGGCAAATAAAATTTCCTGGTCTTTGGGGCCAAGATTTGTGTTGTGTGAGTGTGCTTTATAAGCCTGTCACTGTTACATGCAGACTTATGCTTTTATGGCTGTCTTTAGCCTTAGTTTTTGTGGTTCTTCCGCCTGTACAGTATGCTCTTCCAAATCAACTGTGGCTCATTGAGAGACCAGGCTAAAGCAAAAGAGCAGATAAACAAATTCATAAGAATTATTTATTTATTTATTTATTTATTTATTTATTTATTTATTTTTTGAGATGGGGCCTTGTTCTGTCACGGAGGCGGGGGTACAGTGGCATGAGCACGGCTCACTGCAGCCTTGACCTTTGGGCTCAAGCAATCCTTACACCTCAGGACCCCACACTCATCCCCCCGAGTAGTTGGGACTACAGGTGTGTATCACCACCCCTGGCTAAGTTTTAAAATTTTTTGTAGAATCAGCATCTCCCAATGTTGCCCAGGCTGGTCTCAAACTCCTGAGCTCAAGTGATCCTCTGGCCTTAGCTTCCCAAAGTGCTGCGATTACAGGCATGAGCCCTGCACCCAGCCACAATTTAATTTCTTTAAAAAACCATTTCAAAAGAGAATGTCAGAAAAACATGTGGCCAAAACAGCACCCACCCTTAAACATTTGATTCTTGATTGAGGGGTGGAGCTGGAGGCAGATGTAATATGTCAATAGGGGTTCTTAAATATTCTAAAATAATTATTGGAAAGATAGTACTGAGGATGGATGGGTCAGTCTGATGCTTCTTGATCACAGTGAGGCTTGAGTTAAGGTCTAGGGAGTTTTCAGCACGGGCATCAGAATTTCTTTTCGGTCCCTTTTCTCCTTTGCAATGGTTTGAGACATGTCTTCTTCGTGATGCTTGTGAGAGAGTAAAGGAGAACTCTAAACAAACAAATGCAGATAGCCCAGAGTGGAAAGGGCTGTAGAAGAGGTATGTACCTGCCACACTCAGAGCAGCCAATCCAAAAAGGCTTCATTGAGGAGGTGTTTTGCAAATAACTAGATAAACAGGAAGCGAGGAGGAAGTGGTGGTGACGGGATCCTGTGGAACTAGTTTGGGCAAAGGAAAAAAGCATATGAAAACTAATAATAATAAGAATGCCTAGCACTTGTTGAGAGTTTATTACAGGCAGCTGCTCTGCTAACTATTTTACATAGATTATCTCATTTAATTCTCACAACCACAAAAAAAACTTGGGGTCCATTTTCATCCCCATTTTAATCCAGAGAAAATCAAGGTAGAGCAAGGCTATGCAACTTACCCTTAGTTGCACAGCTAGTAAGTGGTAGAACCAAGAATTGAATCTCAGAGTCCAGTCTCTTAACCTGTTTTTGCAGAAAGGATCTGCTGTGTTTGGGCCCTATTAAGGAGCTTGGTAAACTTAGAGCCTAGCCTGCTTCCTAGGTGGGAGATGGTTGGATTTTCACCCGGGAAGTGATGTATTTCCTAATCACAAGCCTGATCAGAATTTTGCAACTGGGGTTTTTGGAGTCAGGGGCCAATGAGGGATGGGAGGGTGGGAGACTTTAGTAATTTAAAACATTCTTTTACTTGTCTCTGTATGGGAGTAAAATTTTTCCAAAAATTTTCTTAATTTTTCTTCTAGGCATATGTGTATGTGTGAAAGGTAACTTATAGGTGGCCTGGGAAATTAGTTGTGTGTGTGGGAGGGCATGCTTGGGGGCGGGGGGGGGGCACAGTTAGAAGTTAGAAGGCAAGAGATATCGATGATGTTGGTGATGACAGTGAATATTTAAGCATTTATGTACAGTGGAACTTATGTGCTACTCTGTTCTTATTTAATCCTCTCAATGGCCTGAAAGATAGGTAATCATACTCTCAACTTTCAAATTAAGAGACTAAGGTTCTCAGAGGTGAAATAGCTTGTCCAAGGTCACACTGCTGGTAAGAGGCAGAGCCAGGATATGGGTCTGTAGGATTTCAGAATTTTTTTTTTTTTTTTTTTTTTTTGAGATGGAGTCTTGCTCTGTTGCCTAGGCTGGAGTACAGTGGCACGATCTTGGCTCACTGCAACCTCTGCCTCCTGGGTTCAAGCGATTCTCCTGCCTCAGCCTCTCAAGTACCTAAGGTTACAGGTGTGAGCCACCACACCTGGCCAATTTTTGTATTTTTAGTAAAGATGGAGTTTCACCATGTTGGCCATGGTGATGGCCTTAACTGATCCACCCGCCTCAGACTCCCTACATAGCTGGGATTACAGGCATGAGCCACCGGGCCTGGCCTGATTTCAGAATCTTAACCCTTAAACTCTGACAGCATGAGCTAGTGAGGGAGGCAAGCATACCCAGAGAGGTCTTAAGATGCCTGAGGTGCCAGGAGAGCATGGAGATGTCTGGGGAAAAGTATTATAAATATATACATTTGGAAACTTGGAAATTGACATACAATAAGGAACTTTAGGAAATGAATGTGTAGAGGAAGAAGTCAGGTGATGCTGGTGTCCTGGGACCACTCCACGGAAGGAGAGGACACTGAGAATAAAAGACCTTTGAAAATCGTGATGGGCACGAAGACCCCAGCCTGGGCCCCACCACTTATTCACTCTCACCTGGCATCTCAATCTCTGCATCTGTAAAAATGAAGAAAGTCATCCACCTCCCTGGATGACTTCATTTTTGTACTTGCCCATGAGGTACTGTACATAGACGTGCTGTAAGGACTAAAAGTTCTTCACAATAGGATGTGTAGGAAAGCAAGCAGGGAGTAGTGGAGGAGGCTGAACCCAGCACATGGGCTCAGGATGCTGGGAGGGAACAGGATTGGGAGCTGAATTCTAACAGGGGGAAGCTACTGAGCTGCTCCTGTAGGTTGGGCCTGGATGGAAACCCTGGAAGCAATAACTCCAAGAAAGATTCAAAATGTGGGACAAGAAGAGCAAGAACCAGGAACAGAAAAACTCCAAGGAACGTGAGTGAAGAGGTTGGTGCTGCAGAGGAGGAGCCCTGGCCGGGGTCTCTAAGTCAGGGATTCCAGCTCTGACCCTAACAGGTTCTTTGACCTTGTACACATGGCTTCCACTTCCTGGGGTTTGGTCTTCTCCTCTGTGAAAATGATAAAGTTGACATAAATGAACCCCACAGCACCAACTGGGAATGGCAAATACTGCTACGTCTTAGCCCAGGTCCAGGGCTGTGTGGAAGTGATATGGGAGGGGTGCAGGGAAGTGCTGAGTAGAGAAAGGCAGGATCCCTGACAAGGGTTCCACCCTTGGGCCTGAGCCCACGGACCTAGGTAAGGACAGGCACTCCTGTTTCCTCGCCCAAATGTTGCATTTTCCAAGACCACCCTGGCCCGTCGCAACCCCGATCCTGTGCCTATAAAAACCCTGATACCTTAGCGGGCACATAGACTAACAGTGGGAGGTCAAGAGGAACACACCAGCGGAAGCACATACAAGTGGCTGGACATCGACAGGAACACACTGGCAGAAGAACACATGGATGCTGTAGACCATCAACAGCAGAATGACGCGGAGGGTAGTCCAAGGAGAGCCTGGCTGTTGAGAGACCCAACTCCAGGGGAAGACCACCTTCCCACTCCATCCCCCTTCTGACTCCCCATCTATTTGCTGAGAGCTACTTCCACCTTTCAATAAAACCTTGCACTCATTCTCTAAGCCCACACATGATTCGATTTTTCTGGTGCACTAGGGCAAGAACCTGGGATACAGAAAGCCTTCTGTCCTTGTGAGAAGTCTAACTGAGCTGATGAACACAAGCTGCCTGCAGATGGCAAAGCTGAAAGAGTGCACTGTAACACATGCCCACTGGGGCTTCAGGAGCTGTAAAGACTCAACCCTAGATGCTGCCCTGGGGTCAGAACCCACGCTCCCCATGACCTGCCCATCTGCCTGCTCCCACTAGGGTTCTGAGCAGCAGGACCAAAGAAGTGAACCACACCCACATCGCATGCCCTTTGAGGGGGACAAGGGAACTTTTCCCGTTTCAGAAGGTTGTGCTGAGAAGGGTGGCGAGGCTAACAGGGCAGGTGTCAGGGGCGGAGGGACAGAACTAGCTGTTGGCAAGTGGTGGGGGAGGTGATTCATCCAAGTCTTGCATTTGTTCCCTCTGACCCCGGCCTCGAAAAAACAGGACACTCACAGTTCAGGAAACTGCCAAGGGTCCGAGCAGAGGCCTTGCTTGGCCATGGTGTGGTCCTGCAACTCCAGGGCAGACCTAGACTCATGGAAAGTCCCTGTTTTGTGAGGAGACTGAAAGAGGATGAGTGAGGAGTGGCCAGAAGAAGAAAGGTGACTCCCAGGGTCTGGGCCAAGGAAGGGTTTTGGACAGGAAGGGGGACTCACAACAGGGCATGCTTGGGAGGAATTGTTTAAGGCTTTCAACCCTCGCCAAGGCGAATAACATGAGACAAGACCTGTAACTTACTTTAGCTATATATATATATATAGCGCGTAACCTGAAAAGGCCTCCCCTTGCAGCACTTGCGCTGTTGAACTTACAGAGTCCCTCTGTGGAGGGTGGAGTGGGGGAAGGGGTTCTGCTGGGGACAGACAAAGGTAAGGAAGCATCCACTGGCTTTAAAGAATTTCCTCCCTTTTTATGCCTGGGGTGTAACCAGAGACCAGTGTCAACAAGGAATCTGGCTTGGAACGCTTTTGTCTGCAGCCCTCTTTGGAGCGTGACTTGCTCTTTCAGAGGTCAATGCATTGTAAATTGTGTAATTTCAGGATCTGCCTATGCAGGGTCAGGAGACTTTTGAGGGGGTTGGTGGGAGAGGCATGGGTGATGTCATTCAGACACCTAGGAAACTCTTGACCTGGTCTATCTTTACGACCAGGTCAGCCACATGAAATCCTTAACGTTCACAAGACAGCAGAAAATATATGTGGTTTTGGGTGTTAGCATCTGAATTTGCTGTAGCAAACAGATCTCTGGCAAGTCTCTGAAGTAAAGTAATATCCTAAGTTGAGAGGGGGCAAAAGCAAAACAGTTACTTGGTGTGCTTGATCACACTTTTCTGGTTGTAACTGTGTGTTGTGGCCTGTGAAAGACCACACTCTGTGCTCTGGGGAAGGGTACCAAGCTGGGAGGTCCTAAAGGTTGGGGCTAGGTCTTGATCATTTTCGATCTGCGTTTTCTCTTCCCTACACCTTCGGCTTAGCAAAGGATTTGACATTCATGCATGCACTCAGCAAAAATCGATTGAACATTTATCTTTTTCCAGCCATTGTGTTAAGTCCTGGGGCCATAGACACGTACAGAACAAATCAGCTCTTGCTGTCTCCAGAACTTAATCTACTGGGCTAGGGGGAGGCAAACAATGAAATTAACATATAATATGTCAGATGGCAAGACATGCTACCAGAAAAATAAAATAAAAATGAAGAGGATACAAGAGATAGACAGGGATGGTATCTATGGGGATGGGCAATTGGAGCCGAAGTGAGGGAGCAAGCCTGCTGCCAGCTGAAGGAAGCTGTCCAAAGCAGAGGGGGTGTTCTGGAAAGGGTGGAGGGAAAGTGGCAGGACGTGAGGTCAGAGGGGAATCAGAGGCAGAGACTGTGTAGACCTTGTGGGCCTCA
>NC_045436.1:147700426-147737301 GCF_002776525.5 Piliocolobus tephrosceles
TGAGGCCCACAAGGTCTACACAGTCTCTGCCTCTGATTCCCCTCTGACCTCACGTCCTGCCACTTTCCCTCCACCCTTTCCAGAACACCCCCTCTGCTTTGGACAGCTTCCTTCAGCTGGCAGCAGGCTTGCTCCCTCACTTCGGCTCCAATTGCCCGTCCCCATAGATAGCATCCCTGTCTATCTCTTGTATCCTCTTCATTTTTGTTTTATTTTTCTGGTAGCATGTCTTGCCATCTGACATATTATATGTCAATTTCATTGTTTGCCTCCCCCTAGCCCAGTAGATTAAGTTCTGGAGACAGCAAGAGCTGATTTGGCAGCTTGGATCTGTCCCAGAGCTCTTTGTTCTGAGCCCCACACAAAACTGACAGCCTCTTAAGTCACTCAACACATTGGTAGAAGTATTCCCCAGTACAGCTTATTGTTCTCCAAAATCCAAAGAGGCTCACTAAGCACTGTATCTCTTTCTCAGCCCTAATAAATACAGGGTGTAATAACTTGTTTTATTTTTTTTTATTTTTTATGTTTTTGATACAGAGTCTCACTCTGTCACCCAGGCTGGAGTGCAGTGGCACGATCTCAGTTCACTGCAACCTCCACCTCCTGGGTTCAAGCGATTCTCCTGCTTCATGCTTCTGAGTAGCTGGGACTACAGGCACGTGCCACCATGTCCAGCTAATTTTTTTTTTTTTGTATACTTAGTAGACATGGGGTTTCACTATGCTGGCCAGGCTGGTCTCGAACTCCTGACCTCGTGATCCACCTGCCTCGGCCTCTCAAAGTGCTGGGATTACAGGCGTGAGCCACTGAGCCTGGCTAATAACTTGTTCTTTATCTTACAGGGCATATCTCAACATGCCTTAGACCATTGAACTCCTAAACACTTCACTAGTGTGGGAGACATTGCAGGATCCTTGCACAAGAGGGTGCAGACTGTGGGATCTGAGAACTGGCTCAGATCTAGAAACTGTGGGTCCATCAACCTTGACGGCTCTTGAGTTTTTAAATTGTTATACAAGTCATGCAGTACCCTCATTGACTGCTCATCTATCTCACTCGTAGGAACACCATGGTCTGTTAGCCATCATCAAAACCTCTGTGGACTGAAGCACTCTGGCCTTGCTGGCTGTTATGGTTTATATTCATCTTGACTCTGATGGTTAAGAGCAGACACCTGGTCTTTGTTATTTTGAAATCCTAGCATCTCTATTGACACTAGGGAGCCCAGTGAAATGGCAGAATCGCCTATTCTTACCCTGGTGTACATTGAATAACCATTACTAAGCTTCCCAAAGATGCTGTCACCCCCACACCAGTAGATGTTCTTGCCCCACACTGATGTATTTGAAGGGAATGTCCCTGAACCCTCCCAGGAAGTCTAGGTGTCACATAATAAGTTTGTTCCAACAATCCTGTCTCCCTGAGCATTCAGACCCCTTCCTCAATTTTCTGCCAAGGCACTGCAACCTCTTCCTGTAACTTACTGTAAGGCATCCTCATGTCCAAGCCTCAAGGAACCATTCAGAAACAAATTAATACTACCTCCAAGACAGTTCCTGAGTCAGTAATTCCCTCCCTGTCCTGTTTATCATCCTTCCAAACAGTCCCCACTGTGTCCCCCCTAGTTCATGCTGATACCAAGCCAAGGTCTGCAGCTCTTCCTGAACATAAGGTGTTTTCTTCTGCATCCAGGTCTGTATTTCTCTACCTGGACTACCCTGAGAGCTAACCCCAGTTATTGGTCTGGAAGCAACGAATGAAGGCCGGGACAGAGCTTGAGGAAGGCCACATCATTTCGTCACAGTCACCGTCAAGAATCTAGTTGCAGGCTGGGTGCTGTGGCTCACGCCTATAATCTCTGCACTTTGGGAGCTGAGGTGGGTGGATCACTGGAGCCCAGGAGCTCAAGACCAGCCTGGGCAACATGGCGAAAGCCCGTTTCTACAAAAAAATGCAAAAATTAGCAGAGTGTGTTGGTGCATGCCTGTGGTCTCAGCTACTTGGGAGGCTGAGATAGGAGGATTGCTTGGACCTGGGAGGTCAAGGCTGCAGTGAGATGTGATCATGCCACTTCACTCCAGCCTGGGTGACACAGCAAGACCCTGTCTGAGAAGAAAAAAATCTAGTGTCACCCAGATCTGAAGAAGAAAATAGAAGCAACATTCAAATTAACATCAGTCAACTGATAGAATATTTTAGATGAAAAAAGAGAAGCCAAGACATGTACCCTCAGGCTCTGGGCTTCTCCCTGCAAGGTTGGGAAGAAATTTGGGGGAGGCAAAATGGGAGCAAGTCAGATGGAAGAGACATTATGGGTCGGGTGGGTGAGAACTGTGGGAGGGAGGTTCAGGATGCTCCACTTGGCAGGTTTTTCATGGTGGCTGTGCAGTCCAGGGCTCTGATTTCTGTAAGCAGAATGATGTCATTCATTGTTTTATTCATTTATTTATTAAGTCAACATTTATTGAGAGTCTCTTATGCTACTCACTGTGTTAGGTGGTAGGGCTCAAAGATGAATAAAATGCTGTTTCCTTGTTTTTCAGAAATTCATAGTGTAGTGGGAGGTGGACAGAAATGCCATTGACTATTGATTGCCTGACACTGACAGGTGCTGAAATAGAGGATTATACAGGATGCCATGGGAGGCCAAATGAAGTGAAAAACCCACTCTTACTGATGTGTGTGCACACACAGGAGGAGTTATGTAATGCCTCGTCTAGTTTCCTGTCCTGGCACATTTCCATTGCTCATTTCTAGAGCCACTTGACCGCAATGGGTGGTCAGGGATAATGTAAAGAATCTTCATTTAGCAACTCAGAGGACTGCCTAGTCAACCTTCCCTTCTGTCCTCAGCACGTAGACCTAGTTTCTTACTCTGCTTTTGTGACCCATCTCCTCTTGTACCCTAGACATCTTTTCTATTTTTATACCTGTTGCACCCTCAAAGATCCCTTGAATCTCTCTTGCCTAAACCTCTTTTTTTTTTTTGAGACGGAGTTTTGCTCTGTCGCCCAGGCTGGATTGCTCTGTCGCCCAGGCTGGAGTGCAGTGACGCGATCTCAGCTCACTGCAAGCTCCGCCTCCTGGGTTCACGCCATTCTCCTGCCTTAGCCTCCCCAGTAGCTAGGACTACAGGCGCCTGCCACCACGCCCGGCTAATTTTTTGTATTTTTTTTTAGTAGAGACGGGGTTTCACCATGTTAGCCAGGATGGTCTCGATCTCCTGACCTCATGATCCACCCACCTCGGCCTCCCAAACTGCTGAGATTACAGGCGTGAGCCACCGCACCCGGCCACCTAAACCTCTTTCAGGCAAATCCTACCTCCTTTTCTCTATACATGCTTTGGGAGAAGGGGAAAGTGTCTTAATATATGCACTAATAAGGCCCCTTGATGATCTAATTTCAGCCTTACATTGTTTCGTTTTATAAATGAGCCCCAGCGAAGTTAAGTAATTTGTCCAAATTTACACAACTAGAAAAGAAAAAAGCAGGACATTGAATGTAGAGCCAATATTCAGAGTACCTGATTTTAGACCCAGTATTCAAAGCACCGACTGCTATGATCTGAATGTGTTCCCTCCAAATTCATGTGTTGAAATCTTAACTCCCAAGTTGATGGTATTGGGAGGTGGGACCTTTTCAGATGTGATTGGTCATGAGTGTGCAACCCCCATGATTGGGATTAGTGCCCTGTCAAATAGGAGAGACTGCAGAGAGCCAGCTAGCTCCTTTTCACCATGTGAGGGCACAGTGAGACAGCCCTGTCCATGAGGAAGTGGCCCTCACCAGACACTCTGCTGGCACCTTGACCTTGGACTTCTCAGCCTCTAGAGCTGTCAGAAATAAATACATTTCTGTTGCTTATAAGTGACGGAGTCTAAGATATTTTGTTAATAGCAACCTGAATGGACTAAGACTTTTACCAAAACCTTAAAGGCTCCCAGACGATCACCTCTAAAACCCTGTTACAATGTTTTTCTATTCAAAGTCTCCAGGGAGAAAAGAGAAAGAACTACAAAGACTGCCTTGTAGTATTATAATCCCTTCACTTTTTCTACCAAAGGTCCTGTTCCCCCTGTGCACCTAGAGGCTCACAAGGCACTTACATCTCTGCCTTGTGAGCCTAGAGGTGCATGGGCGACAGGACCTTTGGTAGAAAAAGTGCGTGTGTGTGTACACACAGTCATATATGTATACACACCCACACACGTATATTTCTGCTTAGTAGATATCACCAAACGATTTTCCAAAGTGATTGCACCAGTTTATATTTCCACCAGCAGCATGGGCAGTAATTATCCTCTTCAACATTTGGTCTTGTCAGTCTTTTGAATTTTAGCCATTCTGGTGAGTTTGTAATAAAATATCATTGAGGCATTAATTACATTTACCTGATTATTAATGAGAATGAGCACCTACTTAAATAAGTATAATATAATAAGTATAATATTTTCCATAGGTTTTTTTGAAGACACTGTCTCTCAGATTAGAGATGTTCAAGGCCATACAGTTTCCTTTTGCACAGCTTTAGCTACATCAAATGAATTTTGATTTGTCATATTTTCATGATTATTCTGTTCAAAATATTTTTCTAACTTCCCATTGTGATTTCCTCTCTGAATCTATAATTTTAGTTAGAAGTATGTTTTGAAATTTCCAAACATATGGCTATTTTGTGAATATGGTTTTGTTATTGATTTCTAGCTCAATTCCCCTGTGGTCAGGTAACATACTCTATGATTTCAGTTCTTGAAATTTGTTGAGACTTGCTTACTGGCCCAGCATTTTGTAATTTTGGTGTATGAACTAAGTGTGTATTCTGCAGATATTGGGTGCAGTATTCTATGAAGACCAATTAAGTCAAGTTTACAAATGTATACTCCTGTAAATGTAAACTGATTTTTGTCTTATTTTTCTATTAGATCTCAGAAAGAGCAATAAAATTGGAATCTATGCTATTAGCTACATGTAAATTTAGAATTGTTATATCTTCTTGACAAATCTAATTTTCATCATTATGAGGTCACTTTCTTTGTCTTTAGGAATACTTTTAACCTTAGTGTCTAGTTTGACATTATTGTTAAATCTTTGAGAATTCTGTTATTTTAGTCTTGTGTTTTGTAAGTAGCATATTAAATTTAGTGTTATTCAGGATAACAAACTTTGTCATTTAATCACTGAATTTAAATATTTACATGTTATCTAATTTCTGGTATTTTGGGGTTTAAATCTACCATTTTGCTCAGCTTTTCAATTTGTACTGCTTATTGTATGTTATTTTTTTCATTTCTTGCTTTCATTTGCATTGATTTAAAATTTTTAAGTTATTCGAATCCTATAAATTCTTGGTGACTACAGCAAATATTGCAATATGTATATCTGACATAAAAACAAAATATCATTTAGTTCTTTTTTCTCTTCCGGGGAATGTATGTACTGTAAAACACTATCACTCTATTTATGTCTCCCCTGACTTAATGCTTTTTCAGTGTATTATAATTTTCTATATAATTCTCCACAAGATTTTACTTTTGGTTTTATGTAGTCAATATTCATTTATAGTTATCATGCCTTCCTGCATTTCTGACTTTCTACCTGAAACCTTTTCCTTTTGCCTGAAGGCAAATATATATATATGTAGATACATAAATTCAAGTCTCTTGGGGATGAACTCTCCCAGTTTTGGTTTGTCTGAACATGTCTCTTTTTACTTTCATTCTTGACATACATTTATATCTTGGGAGCAGAATTCAGGGTTGGCAGTAATTTATTTTCAGCACTTTGGAGCTATTGTACCATTGTCTTTTGGCTCAGAATGTTGCTGTTGAGGAATAAACTGTAAGTCTGATTATTGTTCCATTGATGGCACTCTTTTTCTCTGGTTGTGTTGAAGATATTTTTTTGTTCAGATTTTTGTTTTTAGCAGTTTTACTATAAAGTGCACCTAGGTTTTTCCTTATTTAGCTAGTTTTCGATTTCCTGAATTTGTCAATTGATGTATTTAATTAGTTTTAGAAATGGTTCAACTAATTACTCGTAAATGATGTTTCTGTTCCATTATCTTTCTCCATTTAGTACTTTAGCTAAATATATATCAAAACTTTTCATGGAGCTTTTATATCAGTGTCATGATTTGGAAAAAGAAAAGTACAAAATTGAGATTAAATATTCTGAAGCCAACTGGCAGAGTAATTTTATGTCTTTTGAATCCAATAAAAATTTGAGCATATATTCAGTGTCTTTTTATTATTTCATTGTTCTAATAATTCATTTAAATTACATTTTACAAAGGTATCATTTTATGACATTTTGTTTTCTTTTTTAAGTTTGGAAAGTGCTTTACTAGGTTCCTTAACCTTCTTATAATTTTTTTTTCTTTTTTTTTCTTAGTTTTGTCTTTTAGCTTTGTAGTCTGGATATTTTCTTCCATACTACAAATTCTCTCTTCATCTATTTGTAATTAAATGTGAAATCTATTGTGTTTTAATTGTTATTATTTTTCAAATTCTAGCATTTTCACTGACTCTTTTAAACAAGTAGTTTTCAGTTCTCTGCCAAAAGTCTCAAGGTTGACTTTTGTCTCTCTGAGCAGATTAAGTATAGTATTATTTAAAGTCAATACACTTTTTTTTTAAGTTGAAAAATTCTAATTTCTGAGCCTTTGTGATCTATGTCTGTGTTTTCTTGGTTTTCATTTGTGTGGTATTGTCTTGTTTTTCTGTTTTTTTTTTTCTTTTATTGTATTCAGATATTTGTACTTGAAACATTATTTGTAGTCATAATTAGAATTCTATAATGGTATTGTCATTCTCCAAAGTGAATTCATATTTACTTCTGCTAGGTACTTGGGGCCTTAGCATTATGAGATCATGTTAATTCAATTCCAGGTACTGTGAAACTGAGTTTCTAGAACTTTCTTTTGGTTTATCATTGTTTTTAGTGTACTGTCCTTCAGTGGCCCATCCAAATGCAAAGAGATTCACCAGAGCTATCCTGGCTTGGTGATGCTGGGCCCCAAAATTGGCCTTAGCTCTGTGAGATACTTTTCAACCACCTTCCTGCTCAGCCACTTGGCCCCTCAGTCCTGATTTTAGAAACTGGCATATCCTGCTGGGCTCTGTGGCTCACGCCTGTAATCCCAGCACTTTGGAAGGCTGAGGCGGGTGGATCACTTGAGGTCAGGAGTTTGAGACCAGCCTGACCAATATGGTGAAACCGTCTCTACTAAAAATACAAAAAATTAGCTGGGTATGGTAGTGCATGCCTATAATCCCAGCTGCTAGGGAGGCTGAGGCAGGAGGGTAGCTTGAACCCAGTAGGCAGAGATTGCAGTGAGCTGAGATCATGCCACTGCACTCCAGCCTGGGCAACAGAGTGAGACCCTGTCTCCAAAAAAAAAAAAAAAAAAAGAAAAGAAAAGAAAAAAGAAATGAGCATATACCGTATTGGCATATACTGGAGAAAAAACTGCCCTACATGCTGGACTCAGCTCCCTTCATCTGTATCCTTTACCAGATACTAACCCAGTAATTCTGCACCACCTTGTTAGCTATCTAGCATACCAGAGTAGATCTTTGAAATATATTTTGTTTCGCTGATTGTCCTCAGTAGGAGGGATGGTATGAATTACCTAGTTCTCCATTCCTAGAACAGGAAGTCTTATATAATCTACGTTTAACCAAACATCTCCATTAATGAATAAGTGATTCTAAAAATATTTTTAAAAAGAGGCTGAGTCTAGAGATTTCCCTAATAATACACATTTAGCTGAACAACAAGAAATGGCAGGGCTGACATTTTTCTAGCTCCTCATGTAAGTGCTTCTTTAGTTACGTTACCAGAGAAAGCCATAAACAAAATAATTTGGCCAAAAAATTGTGAAATTATTCAGATAAACGTGATCTTTTAACAATAAGTGAGGAAGTAACCACGTTTAATGTTATGAGTAGAGCATTTTGAAAATGGATATTTGGAAAATCTCCAATAGTTATGTAATTCTTATTGCCAAAAACGCAATGAATATGCCTCTTTAAAAACTCTCATGTCTACATACTTGGAAACGGAATTTTTAACCTTTTAAAAATGATAAATAAACAGTTCTAGGGGACTTTGAATCAATTTTTTAAAGTTTGTATTAACAAGTAGTTGACATTAGGGAAGGTAAAAATTTACTATCCAATTTTTATTGGAAACTAATTGATGGATAGGGTTGAAAAACAAGTATCATACTTCAGTGAAATGAGTGATAAAGCTCTTCTCTTGTTTTAATCAAAGTATTTTGGAAGTATCTTTTCCATGTCTGATAACTATTAAAACCAAGTGCCAGGCTGGGCGCAGTGGCTCATGCCTGTAATCCCAGCACTTTGGGAGGCCGAGGTGGGTGAATCAAGAGGTCAAGAGACAGAGACCATCCTGGCCAACATGGTGAAACCCCGTCTCTACTAAAAATACAAAAATTAGTTGGGCGTGGTGGTGCATGCCTGTAGTCCCAGCTACTCAGGAGGCTGAGGCAGGAGAATTGTTTGATCTTGGGAGGCAGAGGTTGCAGTGAGCCGAGATCAAGCCACTGCACTCTGGCCTGGTGGCAGAGTGAGACTCTGTCTCAAAACAAAAAACAAAAAACAAAAAACAAAAAACCAAGCACCAAAAGAAATTAATGTAGAATCAGACCTTTTATTCATAGAGGCTTAGTGAAGCATATTCAATCACATAGCTCTCATCAAAATATTATTAATGAAAATTTCAAAGGTAGGCACAAAATAGTTTTTGCATCATTAATAATGTTTTAAAAATGTAAAATATTTTATATTTCAACTTTCATCTTTTTACTTTTTCTATACATTATATATAATGTGTTTTCTGCATATGAAGTATACAATGCCTATATTATACTTATATATGCATATATACACATATATAAAATTTAAAACTGAATATATGTGTTTTAGGAATGCTTACTCAAAAGTTTTTATTGATTAGTCCCCAAAATTTGGTGACCATTATTTAGGGTTGCCTCTGGAAAGCTGCCTTCTAAGTTTTACCAGTTTGGATAAATAGGTCTCTACTCCCTACCCTCACCCCATTTTCCTCCCACTGAACTCTGTTTATATTGTTCATAGTACTTATCACAAATTGCACTCCAGCCTGGGCAACAGAGTGAGATTCTCTAAAAAAAATGGCTAGCAATGTTTGGAGAAAATGTGGAGTAAAATCAGTTCAAATTCCTTACTGTAATATATGAGGCTCTGCACACTGTAGCCCTACTTCGTCTCACACTGCACTTCTTATGTTCACTTGGGCCTTTGTTCTGCTCCTTAAAGACACCAGGCTTATCTCGGATTGTGTACACTTGCTGCTCCTTCTGCCTGAGCCTCTTCTGTCTTAGATTACGGCTCTCTTTGTGTCATGGAAGGCCCAGTGAGGTGTTCTCTACCTGAAGAAGCCATTCTCTATGATGCTTTCTGCTCTCCTAGTTTATTCTGTTCCCATCACCTATTGTGGTCTGAAATTGCCTTTTTATTTGCCTGTTGGAAAATTCCAATGTAACAGACACCTCATCTCTTAGGTTCTTTGCTGTCTCCAGCACCTGGATCGGGGCCTAGTATGTGGAATGTGCTCACCTAGATATCTGTTGGTTGCAAACGTGGGTGTCTGGCATGGGACTCTTACTTTATAACCTAGTTTTGAGGGCAAATGAAGAGCACTGAAAAAGGAACATGGGAGCCTGGGGAATATGGACGCACCCCACATGCCCTCGCCTGTGTCACCGCTGTCAGGATTCTGCCAGCTTGCAGCATGAAGGAAAGGGGTTTGCACCTTTCCTCTCCCTGCAGAGTCTTCTACGCCCTTGGTTGCCTCAATGAGAAGACAACATGGGGACTTGGGCAATACGTTTCACTCTCAGGATTCCAGAGAGTTGCTAAATGGGTCACTTTTTCATGCATCTGGAACACTTCTAACTTGTGTAAGTGATTCTCTTCAGGCTGGCTTGACTCTGTCAAGTTGTCCCCAGTGACAGCAAGGGAAGGACAGCTGCTTCCCCATGCCTGTTGGTGTCAGGTGGGCTCTGTCGGCAGTTGTTTGCCCCTGGTGCTTCTAGCTGTTTGGGATCCTAGGTTAGGAACGAACCCAGTCCATCTCATTGCCAAAGACTTATGGACACTAAGATGAAAAAAGAAGCAAACCTGCATACTCAGATAGTTTAAAGTTGTATTTGTTTTTCTCACAATGGTTTGCTCATTAAAAATTAAGTGCCTATGCCAATGCTGGCTTAGGCATGGCCTGGACATTCTCTCTGCAGACAATTGCTGGTGGTCTGAGTTGACTCACCCTCACACCCTTACCTCCCATGGCTCTGCCCTTGGCGCCTGGTCTTGGGAGGTTTGCATTCTTGCAGCAATCTCGGGCTGCTGCCATGAGCCATAGGCAAAAACAACAGGACTTTCTTTAGGGAATTCAGGAGTGAGTCTCACAGTCTAGCCACTGGCTTTTACCGCATGAGGCTGGGGGAGGGTTTTTCCCAAATAAGGAGACTTGAAAGTCCTCTTCGTTGGGGATGCTTTTGACCTGCGCAGGGCTAGAGTTGGAAATGTTTATACAAATGCACTTCGCATTTTATCTGTTCTTTGGATAGGCCTGTAGAACATTCCAACTACACTCATTTCTTTTGCTTCTGTCCTTTATCCATGTTAAAGCCAGTTAGAGACACTGGTACTTAATTAGTGATTTTGGCATTGCTCACACACCTTGTGCCAGGAATGAACTGAAGATGGATTTGACAAGAAGCAGAGGTTGTAGGCGGGGAGGCTTTGGCAGCTCCCAGAGGAGCTTCCTCAGGGGTTTTGTTAGAATGTCTCATCCTCCTCTAGAGCTTTCCTGTGTTTGTGTGGGAGTTCAGTTCAACAATTTGTTAAGCACCTACTCCATACCAGGCACTAGTCCCAGTTAGGTGCTGGGGATACCAAGACTAACACATTCAGTCCTTGCCTTCAAGGAGCTCAGAATCTTAATGGGAGATGAACCTGTGGTGGTGGCTTCAAGATGGCCACACATTCTCCCTACTCCTTCCCTTGAATTTGGGCTGACCCTTTCTCTCACTAGCTTTGACCAACAGAATGTGGTGAAAGAAATGTGCAACTTCTGAGGTTGGGCCTTAAGAAATCTACAGCTTCTGCTTCTGTCATTCCTAAAATGCTGCTTGTAAGGAGCATTTGTCATCCTGTAAGGAGCCTGACTTGTAAGGAGGCCACCATGCTGTGAGGAAGCCCAAGTTTGCCACATGAAGTGAGAGTGTGAGAAGAACACTGAGGCACTGGTCTTGTGAGTGAACCCTTCATGGACCTAGACTCTAGCTGAATGCAGCTGAGTGAGTGAACCTCAGCCAGTGCCTTGTGAGACAGAAGAACTGACCAGCCAAGCCTTGCCTAAATTCTTGATCCATAGATTGTGAACAAATAAAATGGTTGTCGTCTGAACCCAGTAGGTATCAGAGTAGGTTGTGACACAGCTAATAGATCATTGAAACACACACACACATATTCTTAGATAATGATAGAGATATGCATAGGATGCTACAGGAGCACAGACAAGGGGTCCCAGAGCCAGCCTGTGGTGAATGATGGGATAGGCATTGAATGCTTTCCAAAGAAGTTTGGCTTGACTAGCAAACTTCACATCTCTAAAGACCTGGATGTGAACCAGGCTTGAGGGAAGGCGAAGGCTGTCTAGGTCCAGGAAAACAGAGCAAGAGAACATGGAGGTGATGACCAGCATGGTACATATGTGAGGGCTTTTCAAGCAGGTGAAAGCAGGAAGTAATGGGTAAGTTTGCAGAGGTATCACCATCATCATCATCATCATCATCAGGGTAGATGCCATTTATTGAACACTTGATATATGCCAGATGTGGATCTAAGATTTTCTATATGTTAACTCATTTAAATAATTCTAACAGAACCCTATATTTTTACCTTTTTATATTAGAAGAAAATGAGGCACAAAGAGATTAAATAACTTGCTCATGGGCACACAGCTGGCAAGCACAGAGTAAGGATTTGAACTTAGGCAAGATCTTGAAGAACTTTGTGTGCCTCTTTGAGGATTTCTGTATTTGCGCTGTAGGGATGCAGAGTGACCCAGAGATTTTAAGTGAGGGAGTGGCGTGGTCACATCAAAAGATTCTACTGTTTTGTAATTTCTCCTGCTTTGGTTATTTTCATTGTCTGTTGTCTGTTTCTCTATAGTGATCAGCAATGAATCTCTTATAACAAGCAGAGCCTGTGAGCTCATCTTTGAGAGGATATAAGAAAGGAGGGAGGGACATGGGTCATGTGCAACTCCACAGCTGGTCGTGGGGGTGGAGGGAAGGACAGAAAGCCCAGGGAGAGAATGGGTGTGGCGGCCACCAAGAGAGGAAAGCTGGCCACATCCTTGACCCTAGGGAAGAATGAGGAAAGCAGCACATGGGAACCAGCCTGTGCTAAACTCTTTGGAGCTGAGGTACAGATAGTCTTCTAGGCTTTGCAGACAATCTGCCTTTCTCTCTTTCCTTCTCTCCATGGCCCTTCAGGTGATTAGCATCAAAATATTAAAAACAGCTGTTGAGCTCCTAACAGCAATTAGCAAGGAAGAGAGCATTCCATGGAAATCCAGAAATGTTCACCTGGCGATGGCTATTGGCTTCTGAAGAAGTTCTTATGGGCAACTGCGGAGTTGCCGGTCCCACATATACCACACCCATCTTCTCTCTGTCCCTTGCTCTGTCTCCATGTCCAAGGGTATGGGGGAGACTCAGCGGAGTTTGAATCTCTGTGCAGATTTGTCAGATTCTCATTCCAGCAGCTTTTTATGCAAGGAGGGAAGCAACAGAGTATAGAAGAAAGAAGTGTGGCTTAGGGCCTAGGAGAAGCAAGGAGACCTAGCCTCCAGCTTAGCTTGGCCAACACTTGCTTTGTAGGATATGGGCAAATGTCTGAAGTTCCTAGATCCCAAGGTCCTTATCTGCAATATGAGGGTGTTGGATGAAGATTAATCTTACCACAAAGAATAAAAATTACCATAGCTGAGGTTTACTATGCATGGACTAAAAACCTGACCCTTTGCTAAGGACTTTTTTTACTTTTTTAGTTAATCCTCACAATAACCCAAGTTTAATGAAGCTTACTGAAGCCTTCCCTTATCCTATTCAAAGCTCCCTGTATACATTATCTATTGCTATGTAACAAATTACTTCAACTCTTTATGGCTTAAAACAATAATAAAATGTATCGTCTCATAGTTTCCATGGGCCAGGAATTCTGGAGCAACTTGGCTGGGTGGTTCTGGCTTGACCTCTCTTATGAATCTGCAGGTTACAGTCTTCTGAAGCCTTGACCAGGGTTGGAAGGTCACTTTCAACATGGTAGGCTGGCTCTGGCCATTGGCAAGCTTGGTGCTGGCTATAGGTGAGAGGTTTCATTCATTACCACCTCACCCTAGGACTGTCCGTTAGAATACTTGAGTGTTCTTTCAACATGGCTGTTGGATTCCCAAGAATGAGTGACCCAAGAGAGTGATTTGGTAGCTGCAATGTCTTTCATGACCTGTGCTTGGACATAACACCCTCCCGTTGCCACAATATCTTATTGGTTACCTGGGCCCACTCAACATGAAGAGGAACCCACAAGGGGATGAATACAAGGAGGCGAGGCTTGTAAGTGGCCATCTTTGAAGCTGCCTACCACATCTTCCCCCTAAATTTCTATCATATTACTGTGTTCTATTTTTAATAGTTTTTATCTGAAATTATCCTTTTTTTTTTTTTTTTTGGTAGAGACCCATTTCCTCCCCGTTAGAAGACAAGCTTCCCAAGAGCAGGAATTTCATCTTTTTTATTGCTGTACCCCCAGCACCTGAACAATGCTAGTTGCATAGTTGGTACTCAATATTTAGCATGAGATAGATATTACTTTGCCAATTTCAGACACAGAAACAGAGGCTCAGAGCAGTTAATTTGCCTGAAGTCACATAGATATTAAGTGGTGGAGCTGAGAAACCAACTTACGTGTAGGGACTGATACCCACACCCTACTTCGTTGGCTCTCAGCAACTCCAGTGCTGCCATTATGCAAGTGTCTGCACATGTAGAGCAGGACAACATCCATGAGAAGGGCCAGGAGAATTCTTGGGTAACTGGGAAATACCAGGGGGAAGTGCATGAGTGTCTATATGAATGGATGCATGTGTATGGTTGAGATGGTTAAATGTGTATATTTGTGTGTATAGTAGACAGAGAGAAAGAGAGAGGGAGACAGAGAGAGAGAGAGAGAGAGAGAGAATGAGAATGTGTACATGTGTGGGTAAGGTAGCTAGATCAAAGGGGAGGTAATGTACTCTGGACAGCTTTTATAACACAGATCTGGAGATAATATTTTGACCTTAGCCTTATTGGTCTTCTTTGAAAAATTTTTCTCCAAGGAATATTCTTATTAAAATGACTAAGTAAATTTTCCTTTAAAAATCCCACATGCAATGTAAGTCATTGACTAGCCAAATTACACATGGAATACTAGTTTGATTATGTTTGTGGGAATTATCCATTTTCTGGATTGTTGGCCAGAAAAAGAAAAATACTCTCTGTTGTCCACCCATTCTCCATTCTCCTTTCCACCCTCCTGAGGGAGGGGCCCTGGTGTTCATCAGACACTCAATGGGGTTCCTTTAGAACAATGCCTTACCCACCCCCTCTCCTGGCCTGGGAGCTGGAAATTTGTGGGAGGAATGAAGGGAAATGGTTATGAAAGTCCCTCACTTACTCTCCCTCCTCTGAGACGTTCTGGATGCTGAGTTTTGGAGCAAGGGGTGTTGTGTGTAGAGTAGAGGGTTTTGGTCTTTGAGTGAGAGCAGAGTGGAATCCAAGAGAAAGCCCACATAAGTTGATTGCTGAGGCTGGCTCTGATCTAGCATCGAAGTGAAGGTGGTGGTGGGTCCCACACTTACTTCAAGGCCCAGCCCATTTTACCAGAGTAGGAAAGCAGAGAAAAATTCTGTGTAGAAGGCCTGCTCAGGAAAAATGAGTTTGCATTTAGCTTGAAAGTATCCTCAGGAATCTGTGGGTGGCTGTGGTTAGCTGGACCAAAACCAGACCTGGCTGAAAGATCGAAGTAAGCTTCCTCCTCAAATAGTGAGTTTGTCTCCATCAACAGTATCTAGACAGAGACTGAATAGGCATGTGTGGGAGAGAATGGCATTCTCCCAACTGGTGCTTACCAGTTAGGTCAAAGTTCATTCAAGGAAGGTTCTACTGGGGCCCTACCTTATCTTTTCCATGACTCCCTGATGAGGAGGATGTAGCACAGTGGTCAAGAGCACAGGCCGTAGAGTTTATGTGCTTTCGTTTGTGCCCTGGCTCTGGCACTTGCTAATTATGTGATCTTAGGCAAGTTACTTATTTCCTCAAATGTAAATGAGGATAAAAATTGTTCTTACTTCACAGAGTACTTGTGATGATGGAATTGGTTTGATACATTTAAAACTCTTGGAACAGTAGGTTGCATTCAAGAATTTAGTTAACTAACATATATGGAGTAATATACATCGCTATGTGCCAGGCATGGGAGAATGATAAAGGAGGCCCAGTTCTGCCCCTCATGAAACTTACCTTCTAGTGTTTGTGGGGTGGGAGGTAGAATAATGCCACCCCACAAAGATGTCCATGTTTTAGTCTCCAAAACCTACGAACATGGTAGGTTACATGGCAAAGGGGAGTTAAGGTTGCAGATGGAATTAAGGTTGCTCATCAGCTGATTTTGCAATAGAGATAGCAGCCTGGATTATCCAGGTGGGCCCAATGGAATCACAAGGGTCCTTAAAAAAAGGAAGAGGGAGGCAGGAGAGTGAGTGTCAGAGTGATGCCATGTGAGGAGGAGTCGACCTGCTGCTGCTGACTTTGAGGATGGAAGGCGAACTCAAGCCAAGGAATGTAGAACCTTTTTCTACAAGACTGGAAAGGAGGCTGCATGCGGTGGCTCATGCCTGCAATCCCAGTACTTTGGGAGGCTGAGGTGGGTGGATCACTTGAGGTCAGGAGTTCGAGACCAGCCTGACTAATATGGTGAAACCCTGTTTCTACCAAAAATACAAAAAAATTAGCCAGATGTAGTGGCGTGCACCTGTAGTCCCAGCTACTCAGGAGGCTGAGACAGAAGAATTACTTGAACCTGGGAGGTGGAGGATGCAGTCAGCTGAGATCATGCCACTGCACTCCAACCTGGCTGACAGAGCAAGACTCCATCTCAAAAAAACAAAACAAAACAAAACAAAACAGAAAAAAACTGAAAAGGAAAGGAAATGAATTTTCCCCTAAAGCCCCAAGAAGGAGCATAGTCCTACTGAAATCTTGGCTTTAGTGAGACCCATTAAGATGCATTTCAGACTTCTGATCTCCAGAAGTGTAAGAGAATACATTTGTGTTGTTTAAGCCACTACGTTTGTGATAATATTTTGCAGCAGCAACAGGAAACTAATACTAATGCAGATAAGAAGTAAGTGAACAAACAAATATAAAGTATAATTTCAGGTAATGAAAAGCACTAGGAAGAAGATGAAGCAGGATATGGATGACCAAATCTTGGGAGATTAGAAAAACAAAAGGTGAAGCAGGATACAGGGAACGAGGCAGACGGAGGATCTCTTAGATGGTCAGGGAAGGCATCTCTGGGAAGATGACATTTGAAAAGATGTTTGAATGAAATGAGAGGACAAGCCATGGGTCTGCGTTTCAGACGGGTACGGAGGCTACAAAAGCCTTAAAGAGGGGAAGAGCTCAGAGAATTAAAGTAGAGTTAAAGGTCAGTGTGGCCAAGGCACAGTCGGCAAGTGAGAAAGTCATAATAAGTGAGACCAGATGATGCAGATGTTAAATACTACAAGTCCTGGGAGTTTGGATTTTATTCCCAGTGTGACAGGAAACCATCAGAGGCTCCCCTCCAATGGAGGGGTGACAGGACCTGATATACATTTTATGAAGCTCACTCAGGCTGCTGTGTGAGGACTACACTGGAAGAGGTTAAGAGTGGAGGAAGCAAGCCAAGTTAGGAAGATACTATGGAAGATGGTGGATTACACTCAGCTGGTGGGGATAGAGGTGGTGAGACATATCTTGGTGGTTAGAGCTGACTGGGCTTTATAATGGTTTGGGTATGGGGTTTGAAGGAGGGGAGGAAATGAAGGATGCCTCCTAGGTTTGGGCTGGAGCAGCTAGGTGAAGGGACAGGCTTTTTTTTTTTTTTTTTTCTTTTCCCCCGAGACGGAGTATCTCTCTGTCGCCAGGCTGGAGTGCAGTGGCGCCGTCTCAGCTCACTGCAACCTCTGCCTCCCGGGTTCAAGTGATTCTCCTGCCTCTGCCTCCTGAGTAGCTGGGACTACAGGTATACGCTACCACGCCTAGCTAATTTTTGTATTTTTAGTGGAGATGGGGTTTCACCATGTTGACCAGAATGGTCTCAATCTCTTGACCTCGTGATCCGCCCACCTCAGCCTCCCAAAGTGCTGGGATTACAGGCGTGAGCCACTGCGCCTGGCCAGGGACAGGCTTTTTACTTACATGAAGAAGACTGGATAGGAAAGTGTGGAAGATTATAATCCAGAATGCTCATATAATAAATGCTGAAAGGTTATTATCAGCATTTGATACTCCTGACACACTAGTTTGTTGTTTTCTGTCTCCATACTATGCTCATAATTCCTCAATCTGGAACTTTCTCCTCCCTCTTCACTATCATGTGTTAAATGCGTATCCATCCCATCTCAACTCATTGCAACCTCTGCCTCCTGCATCCAAGCTATTCTCCCACCTCAGCCTCTCAAGTAGCTGGGCCCACAGACGTGTGCCCCCATGGCCAGCTAATTTTTGTATTTTTATAGAGATGGGGTTTCACCATCTTGGCCAGACTGGTCTTGAACTCCTGACCTCAGGTGAAGCAGCTGCCCTGGACACCCAAAGTGCTAGGATTACAGGAGTGAGCCACCGTGCTCAGCCCGTATCCATCCTTAAAGGCCCATTTCCAATGCTACCTCTTTCCTATGTCCACTATAGGAGAGATCTTTCTTCCCTTGAACTCCTAGTATTTAGGTCTCCTTAACACTTTGCGCTGGGATCTTATTTATGTAAGTCTCTCACCTTCGCTACCAAATGATAATCTCCTTGAAGGCAGGGATGCTCATTACTCTTCCTGAATTCCCTGCTGCATAGTCACTTGCACATAAGAGACTGCTGAATGGAATCAATGTTACAAAGAAGATTACTGCATTGAACTGGGGAGTGGGGAAGCTGAACTAGGCATTTTCTAAGGCTTTCTGCTCTAAAATGTTATAATTAATTTGATTGCAGGTTGCATGTCCCTACCTGTGAGAAGATTTCTAAGCTGCATATTCCTCACTTGATTACTGAGTGCATGGAGAATGCAATTTACCCTCAATGTCAGTCCAAGGAAAGAAGAAAAGAAAAGATTTGGTTCATGAATGCACACAAATACCATTTGCTGATGCCAAATATGAATGGTTTCAGATTGTGTACAGTTTTATACTAGCCATCCTTTCTTTCTATTCTCTCCTCTCTCCCATTAACAGGGACAACCTTACAATAGGTCAAAAATAGGAAATGGTGGTAGGATGCCATTATTACCTTCAATTGTTCCATTTCCGCACCTGGCAAGAGTCTCATCTGTACTATATATTTAATAATTTAATTTTGGCAGTACACATATGTATCTATTTCTGATTTCAAGATAAATATATATTCAGTGATTATATAATGCAACATTCACTTAAGGGAAGTTGTTGCTCTTAGCAATAACCTAGAGTTTTACTTTTATCTATGTATCGATTAGTTTTTGCTATGTAACAAGTAATCCCACAATATGATGGTTTAAAATAACCACTTATTTAATTCTTAATTCTGTAGTTTGGCAATTGGGCTGGGATTCCCGGGCAGTTCTGGTCTGGGCTGGCTTGGCTGATCTTGGCTGAATTCACTTAAGTATCCATTATCAGCTGATAAGTTGACTGGGACTTGGTGGTTTGACAGCTCAGCAGAGACAGCTGGGAAAACTGGGTCACTCTCCACAGGATCTCTCTTCTTCCACAGTCTAACCTCGTCTTCTTTATATATTGGCATTAGAAGTCTACAAGTAAGAAAGGAACTATACAAAGCCTCTTGAAGCCCAGGTTCTGAACTTTTCACTGTTACTTCTGCTACATTCCATTGCCACAGGCAGGTCACAAGCCTCACCAGATCCAAGGGATGAATAAATTGTCTCTTGAAAGGAGAGGCAGAGTTGCATTGCATAGGCTGTAGATATAGGGAGGGAGGAAGAATGGTGGCCATTTTTGCAACACGTCACAATCAACTGGGGTGCTTTTGCCTTAAGTAACAGACAATAACTCCAGGTTGTTTAAATGATGAAAACACATTATGTATCTCTTGAAATACAACATTTGGAGGAAAAGTGATTCCTGGGTTACTTCAGCTGCTTAGCAATGCCATCATGGTCCTAGGGTTTGTTTTTTTTTAAATTTTACTTTCCACTCTGTCATATCCAGCATGTTGGTTTTTGTCCACATTTTAACAAGATGTCCATGACAGTTTCAGACTGTACTCACAGATGATAGAATCCAGAGGAGAAAAATGGAATGGCTCTGTCTTGTGTCTTCTTTCACAAGTGAGGAACATCTACTTAGAAGCCCTTGCAGTACTCCCATTGGGTCCCATCACATCACATTCCTATGCCTGAGCATAAATGGATTGAAAAGCTCTACTCATTGACATCATACTACTAGCTGTTAAGGAGAGAAGGTGGGAATTGGGTGGTGAGAAATTTCCTCAAGAAATATAGCAGCTTAGGAAGGTTGAATGTAGGTCAACTGGTTGTACTCAGAATAGCAGATTTGGGTTTATCCTTCTGGATGTTCCTACCATTTACAGTGATTTCTTTAATAAGAATAATAACAGCAACAATGGATGGTAAACATCTGTGCAAACATAATACTAATTCATCTGGTAGGAGGTGATGTGGATCAATGCATTTCAAGCAAATTAAAACAAATAATTTTCAAAATTTTCTCTTTATGTGATTATTTTGACTACTTATATCTGCTCCTTGAGCCATGTAATAACAAGTATATTTCTTTAAATCTTAGAGGCAGCTATGAGCTCTGTGTTTCACAGCTTAAATAGTCAAAAAGTACAGGGTTGAAAAATAGACACTGGCTAGGAAACTTTAAAGCTTTTGTTTACAGAGTACATTTGTCCTTAATTTAATTAAGTCTCACAACATCTTTTCATTCTCTTGTCTTTAAAATTTGGCCTTGAGTGGCATGTATGGCAAATGCAAGTATCATTTTTCTAGAAAGTCTCAAGTGAAAAGTGCTTATCCTTTAACTCTTCTCCATAAACAAAGTGTCTTGTAAAAAGGCCATCACCTTGGCAACTGTCAACTGAATCAGCTTTATGAAGACAGAGCAAAACTGCGAATAAACCTGCGGCTAGGGTGTGAGTGATTATTTTGCCATTAAAGAAAGTGAAATTTTTAAAAAAGTGACTTCTGACTATGCTTTGTGAAAGATGGAACTATATAAATTTAAAGTAAACATAGTTTAAATTTTAAAAAAGAAGAAGTTATCCTGAATGGCCAGTTTGAACATTGCATTGTTCTACAGTTTCCTTCCATTTATGATTTGTTTGAATGTCTATTTTCTCTCCTTATTTAACTGCTTACGCTTCAAAAGCTTTTCCCCTTTCTATAAGTATTACTGTTAAAGTGAAATCGGCCAGTGGTTTAGTGCATTCCACACTCTGGGTTTTTAAAAAATAGTATTGGTGTTAATTCTCTGGTAGGATTTTGTCACTAGAATGTGTGCGGGTATGAGGAGTTTTTGGCTGTCAATCTTCTTGCCTATAATGACTTAGATATCCATGGACTTTCACAGGCAAACCACAATGATTTTAGAAAATAATTAACAGAGTGGGTAATTGGTCACTGCTCAAATATTGGCAATCAAAGTATAAATTTAACATGTGATTGACTTAAAATATATCATTTTCTAGAGTCACGTATTGCAGGAGGCTACACAGGTCAGACATCGGGCATGAGGCTGGTTAGGAGGAAATTTGGGGGGGAATTTCACTTGAGAATGTTGTGTATTTTCTGTGAACCAAAAAACTATGCTAAGAAACATAAAGTCATTTTTGCACCCCAACCCCAGTATTATGCATGGAAGAAAGACCGAAGGAACAGCTCAGAGTCATTATCTCTGATGTGGCTCCTATATGAGGGCAATTTCCCATTGTGTGTGTAGTTTGGCTAGAGTGCCTTAGTTGTCTGTGGAAGCTGAAGAGGGAGATCCTTCATTGCTCACTGCATAGCAATGTGGTTGTAGTCACATGAACCAGGCTTGGACACTGATGCCGAAATTCCAAAACTTGGATGATGGCACAGGAATGGGACTAAGTGAGGCAAAGAAGCCTCTAGGGTCCTGGGGGTAACATTTAAGGAGGCACTCATTCTCAGAGTCATGCGAGTGCTGATCTGCATTTGTACGACCCTGAGAGTGAGTGCCTCCTTAAATTGTGTGCCATAGGCTGCTGGCTTGCCTCTCTTAGTCACACAGCCTTGGTGTGATACTTAGAAAGTCTGGAAAGTCAACAAGGAGATCATCACAGTGGTGGCGGAGATGATGGCAGTGCAGTATGTGGTAGTGATAGTACTAGTAACAGCAGAAACAGTGACAATGGTGGCCATGGTTGAAGTGTTGCTGATTCCAATGGTAGCGTGAACACTGGGATACGCTTAGATCTGGTTTTCATGGGAAAGACGCCTGGTTCTCCTACCTTCGGTTTTGTCAGTTCCTTGATAATCCATCTGATACAGTATGTTTCTGCCTAAGTGAATCAGAGTTGGTTTCTGTTGCTTGCCACCAAGAACTCTCACTAACACAGTGGGATTGTGAGCAATTTATCCTTTTTTTCACCTTTATCCTTTTTCTTTGTTTTTATTTTTCTGCATATTAATAAGCAGATTGATTTTTCACAGAAGGCCAAAACTTGTTGTCAATTTGTTTTGTCATAAAGTAGATCAAAGTGTGTAGGGTGGGCTCCCAATTGGGTCCATTAGGCAGTTCAGTGATGTTAACATCAAGAACCTGGATACTTTCCATCTCTCCACTCTTCCACCATTGATGTGGGCTTCATCCTCGTGTTAGTGGCAGCCTGGCTATGGCAATTCTAGGAGTTACATGTAGGAATGGCAATGCCAGAAGGAGAAGAGGAGGGCCTCTTCCTATGGTGCTTTCTTAAGAATTAAGAATAATTTTCCAGGAGTCTCACTCCAGAGTTCTCTTTAATTTTCTTGGCCAAAATCAGGTCACGTGCCTAAGCTTGTCTTAACTGCTGACAAGGGCAATGGAATTCTCCTCACATCAATCAGACCCATTCCTAAAGCTAGTGTTTGTTTACCCCAAGGAACATGATGCTGTAGGAAAGAGGAGATTTTGTGAATAAAACCAGGGCTCTCTTAGGAAAGAAGAAGGATAGAGTGGAGGCTGGATGGTCAACCTACAGTATCCATAATGTATTTTGATTGCTCTTTGAGTGTTTTTGCTCACCTTTGGATGTGTGGCTGTAATCCGAGTACTAACATATATTTTGGCTTTCTTAGGCAACTGTTTGTCCTACTTCTGATGCAAGTTTTGTTTTGTTTTGAGACGGAGTTTCACTCTTGTTGCCCAGGCTGGAGTTCAATGGCGTGATCTTGGCTCACTGCAACCTCCACCTCCAGGGTTCAAGTGATTCTCCTGCCTCAGCCTCCTGAGTAGCTAGGGTTACAGGTGCCTGCCACCATCCCTGGCTAATTTTGTGTATTTTTAGTAGAGACAGGTTTTCACCATGTTGGCCAGGCTGGTTTTGAACCTCAGACCTCAGGTGATTCACCCTCCTTGGCCTCCCAAAGTGCTAGGATTAAAGGCATGAGCCACTATGTCCGGCCCTGATATAAATTTTAAAATGCTGACTATAACATAGTAAAACAGTAAAAAATTAAACATAAAATTACTATATAAGCCAGCAATTCCACTTCTGGGTATATACACAAAAAATAGTTAACAACAGGGATTTGAACAGAGACTTATACACCAATACTCTTAGCAGCATTGTTCACAATAGCCAAAAGGTGGGAGCAACCAAAATGTCCAGTGACAGACGAACAGAGAAACAAAATGTGGTCTATACCTACAATGGAATATTATTCAGACTTAAAAAAGAAAGAAATCCTGTCATATGCTACAACATGGATGAACCTTAAAGACATTATGGTAGATAAAATAAGCCAGTCACAAAAAGACACTGTACAATCCCCCTCATAAGAGGTACTTGGAGTAGTGAAATTCACAGAGACAGAAAGAACAATGGTGGCTTCCAGGGGCCAGAAGAGAGAAACATGGGAATCTATTGTGTGATGGGCACAGAATCTCAGTTTGCAAGATGAAAAAAGTTCTGGAGATGAATGGTGGTGATGGTTGCACCATGTGAATGCACTCAATGCCATAGAACTGGATACTTAAAAATGGTTAAGATGATACATTTTATTTCATGTGTATTTTACCACAATTTCAAAAATAAATAAAAGAAAAAAAGCCCATTTTTGATAGTTAATTTTATGTGTCAACTTGGCTAGGCTATGATACCAGTAGTTTGGTCAAACACTAGTCTAAATGTTGCTGTGAAAGTATTTTTTACACATGACTGATATTTAAATAAATAGACTTGGAGGAAACCAGATTACCCTCCATAATGTGAATGAATCTCCTTTAGTCAGTTGAGGATCTTAAGAAAAAAGACTGAGGTCCCCTGAGGAAGAAGAAATTCTGCCCCCAGATTGTTTCTGAACTCAAGATTGCAACATCAACTTTTCCCTAGGTCTCCAGGCTGCTGGCCTGCCTTGCAGATTTTGAACTTGCCAGCCCTCACTATCAGGTGAGTCCATTCCTTACTTTTTTTTTTTCTTTTTTTTGATACGGAGTCTCGCTCTCTCGCCCAGGCTAGAGTACGGTGGCCATATCTCAGCTCACTGCAAGCTCCACCTCCCGGGTTTACGCCATTCTCCTGCCTCAGCCTCCCGAGTAGCTGGGACTACAAGCACCCGCCACCTCGCCCAGCCAGTTTTTTGTATTTTTTAGTAGAGACGGGGTTTCACCGTGTTAGCCAGGATAGTCTCGATCTCCTGACCTCGTGATCCGCCCGTCTCGGCCTCCCAAAGTGCGACGGGCCTCCCGAAGTGCTGGGATTACAGGCTTGAGCCACCGCGCCCGGCCTGTCCATTCCTTATTTTAAGCTTTCAATCTCTCTCTCTCTCTCTTTCTCTCTCTGTGTTTATTTATTTATTTATTTATATACATTCTATTGATCCTGTTTCTCTGCAGAACACTGACTAATACACCCATGTTTTTCACAAGCCTTATATGATATTTACAAAAATTTTATAATTAAACAAACACTGCCTGTATTTTTGTTATCAGAGGATGTGGGAAACCTGAAGATTCAAAGCTGTAAATCACAGTAAATGTCCAAATAAATGTCTTTGAAATGGTGGAAGTTGTATAGGAATAGATGAGGAAGTGTGTGGGAAGCATGTTGTCCTTGACCAAATAAATGTCCCTGAAATGGGTGGAAGTTGTATAGGAGTAGATGAGGAAGTGTGTGGGATGGGGAAGCCCCGCAGAGCTTTTCCCCTTGGCCTAGAATTTCCTTCCCCTGCAGTCCCTGGTGTAGTCTTTATGAAACCACTCAAAACTGTGGCTGGTATAGCAAGCACTTGAAAAATGTTAGTGGCTTTTATTATTATTTTTGAATGAGATGTGTCTTCCCCACTCATAGTATTTTCTAGGTGGAGGAAGCTCCACTTGGGGAATAATTTGGCCTCCCCCTCCTCTCTCCACTCACAGCCTGCTGAGTTTAGGAGAAACTGAGTATATGGCTGCTGTAACAAATTACCAGAAACTGGGTGACTTAAAGCAACAGAAATGGATTTTCTTACAGTGCTGGAGGCCAGAAGTCCAAAATCAATTGTGGACCGGGTTGGCTTCTTTTGTAGGCTCTGAGGAAGAATTCATTCCCTGCCTCCCTCCTGGTTTTGGGTGCTGGGTTTCTGAAATCCTTGGTTTGAATCCAGATTTCTTAACCTGTAGATGCATCACACCAATTTCTGCCTTCATCTTCGCAAGGCTTTCTCCTGTCTATCTTCTGCCCTTATCTTCTAAGAACACCTGCCATTTGATTTAGGGCTCACTCTAATCCAGGATGATCTCATCTCATGGTCCTTAACTTAATTCCATCTGCAAAGATCCTTTTTCTAAACGAGCCCACGTTTACAGACTCTCTCTATATGTGTATGTATATCTTTCTCTATATATACACATAGTATGTGTGGGTGTGTGGGGCACACTCAGCCCACCACACCGGGTGTGTGCATTTCAGCTTCTTCCTCTCCTTTTCTTCTTGGAGTGAGTCTGTCTGTTGAGAACACATGTTCTGCTCTGATTCTCCTGTGTAGGTTTTCCAAGGGCCTTGCCCTCCATTATAAAGCTTGCTGTGGCCTAGCAATACTGGATGGATAAATCTGTCTATTTCTGAGTTCAGATTTGGAAACCCACTTACCTTACCTGAAGCTATAAAGTCTTCTTCAATATCAACTTTATCAAGTATGTGTGATAGTTTGGTCTCCCGTCTGCTCTATTCTCCGATATTATTTCTCAATCAGCTGATAATTCAAGAATGGAAGAAAGGTACCCCTTTTTGCGGGGCTCCCTTGAAAATTAAATAAATATCACTTAAGGCTCAGCTCAAAGGTTGATAACTTTCTAAATTTTCCCCTCCCTCTCACAGGGAGAGTTAACCATGTCTTCTGGGCTCCCATACTCCTTTGTATTATCTTCTGTTATTTCCATTTTTTCCTGTTGGATTATAGTTTTCCAAAGGCCATCTCCCATGTTCCATCCACCAAATAGAATTGTACTTTGACAACACAGACATCCTCCTAAGAGCTACAGTCCAGGACTCATGAGTAGGCACCGTGCACCCTGTTACTCTGTCATGCTTTTGATTTCATTGTCATCTTTGTTTTCTTTGCTAATATAGTTCATGGATAAGGAAGGAAATGTTGCTTCTTTACTGGAAATGGGATCCGAGATATCTTGCACTTTTTGTCAAACCAATTTATGGGCTTTGCCTACTGAAATAATGCGGTCTTGTATACTGCTTTCTGTATCTTATAATTGAGAACTACTTTTTTTTAACTTTTGAAAGGTTAATAAATACAATGAATGCATAAGAAAGAACATAAAACTCACACATCGTCCCACCATCAACAGTCACTGTCAACTTATCACTCCAGTTTATTCTCTCTATATTCTATATGTGAATGTGTATAATTAATTCAGTAATGATACTATATAACTTGCGTACACTGACTTTTATTGAACATTATATCAGTGGGCATTTTCCCTTGTCATGATGTTCTCCAAGTCATATTTTTGAACGGTTGTATGATATTCCTTACAAATACATTAAAATTTATTCATGTATTTTCTTTTCCTCTGGTATTCAAGTTGTTTTTAATTTTTGGTTATTTTATTTTATTTTTCGAGATGGAGTCACTCACTCTGTCACCCAGACTGGAGTGCAGTGGTGCAATCTCAGCTCACTGCAACCTCCACCTCTTAGGTTCAAGCCATTCTCGTACGTCAACCACCCAAGTAGCTGGGATTACAGGTACCTGCCAACACGCCCGGCTAATTCTTGTATTTTTAGTAGAGATGGGATTTTACCATGTCGGCCAGGCTGGTCTCCAACTCCTGACCTTCAAGTGATCTGCCTGTCTTGGCCTCCCAAAGTGAACTTTTGGTTATTTTAAATAGCTTTAACAATGTGTTTTCAAATATCTCTCATAGCTCTGACATGATTTGTAGCAAAGCTGAATGGTTGACACGGTCAAAGTTAGGATGGCAATCAATACATTGGGACATCATGCTGGAGAAAAGTCAGCGCTGGCATGAGTGCCAGCCTCCGCCACACTGCTCTTGGGATGAGAGCTGCTGCAGACAGTGCTGTCTGCGTGGGTGGATGTGATTTCTGCCAGGACCCTGCTTCCCTGGCTATGGTGCACTGAACCGAGAACTGGTGCCCGACCCAAAGGCAGCCATCCGTGGAGAGTCCATGGCCAGCGGCTGATGCCAGAGCTCCACCCAGCGAGGTCACCGTACCCTGGATGATGAGTGGCCAGTCAAACAAAGCCTCTTTCACACACTTTGAATTTGAGACTTATCAGGGGACTAAGCCAAAAAGTTGGGTCGAAAAAGGCAGACATCCTGAGAGGAGTCTGCAAGCCGTATCCACACGGCAGTGGGAGCTGCAACAAAGCGGGAGCCATGGAGGAGAGAAAAGGAATGCAGAGAGGATTTAGCAGCACGAGCAGAGAAAGCAGAGCAGAGTGCGGCTGAGTCATCACACTGGCAGAGCACTAGAGAAGGAGCAACAGATGCTTGCCGCTGAAGCAATGTCAAGAAGAACAGGTGGCTGGAGGTATACTATGTCCTGAATGACATTACCGGCTCTGCCAGACCCGCCAGGCAGCTGCTAAAACTGCTTCCTGCTCTTCCCTACTTCCTCCTGTAGCCTCATAATGAACCACATTAATGCAAGTCACCAGAGCACATCTCTTTTCCTGGCAACCCAAAAGGACCTAATCAACACCACGTAATATTCTTATCTCTCTTATTTGAGTTTTTATGATTCTCCCTGACTAGACTCCTTGAGGTCAAAGACTGTATTTAATGTCTTTCAAAAAATATCCTCAGCAATGGAGACAGTTTAGTAGCATGTAGTAGGTGCTTTCTAACTGTTTGATGAATGAATGAGGAATGTAAGTGGTCCTGTGGTCAAAATAGCCATTGGAAAACATTTCTGTAGAGGAAATAAGTTTTTGGTTTCTTGTTTTGTTTGCTATTCATAAGTGGTGTAAAAACTCTTACTCTCAAGAATTTTATTTGAGGCTGGGTGTGGTGGCTCATGTCTGTAATCTCAGCACTTTGGGAGGCCAAGAGTTCAAGACCAGCCTGGTCAACATGATGAAACCCCATCTCTACTAAAAATATAAGAATTAGCCGGTCGTGGTGGCGGGTGCCTGTAATCCCAGCTACTTGGGAGGCTGAGGCAGGAGAATCACTTGAACCCAGGAGGCGGAGGTGGCAGTGAGCCAAGATTGCACCACTGCACTCCAGCCTGGGTGACAGAGTGAGACTGTCTCAAAAAAAAAAAAAAAAAAGGAATTTTATTTGAAACAATGGCTTGGTGAAAATTTCCCTTTAATAATTTTTTTTTTTGTAAATAAAACATATTAAATGTATATGTGTGTGTATATATACATATATATATTTATTTGTGTGTATATATGTATGTATATATATGTGTGTAGATATATGTGTGTGTATATATGCATACATATATATTTATTCAGCAAACATTTACAGTCTAAGCTCTGAGTATACATTAGTAAGCTCAATGGAGAGACAGCACATAATAAGAGAGTTCCAGCCCTTGCAAGGCTCTCAGGCTAGGAAAAGAGTCATGTTAGCCCAATCAGGAAAAATAAGGCTATGCAGAATGGGCTAAAGTGGTGCAAAGTATGGAGGAATTTTCTTGGTGAAATGTGATTTTGAATAAGACACGGTGAGTTGCACAGAAAAGCACTAGCTATTAAGGTGACATGAGCATCTCTTAAAACAGTGGTTAGTGATTTCCTTTACATTGTCCATTTAATGACACAGGAGATTCCAATTTCAGCCTTTTTATAGTTTTTGGGAATGTATTGGGTAGTGGGTTCCACAGTGTACTTTCTCCTGGGAACACTTACCAGCTGTCTTGAGGCAAGGTGTTGTTATTACTATTTCAAATGAGACAAGAAATCACTAAATATTGTATTCCAAATGAGACTTAGCAAGTAGTTCTCTGATATAACAGAGTTGCATCAACTTGCTGATGTTTTTCAAGAAACTGAATGAGTTCAATTTGGCAATGTGAAGTTGCAATATCACCATGCTTACATTTACTGAGAGCATGTCAGCAATTAAGTTGAAACCTAACTTTATGACTCAAAGGGCAAAACATTAATTTTACCATACTCAAGCTTTGAACAATAGTTACTGAGATATCTAAGTTTAAAAAAAAAGTAACATTGTTGAATTTCTTGTCAGATACTATAGATACTTTTGAGAAACATCTTCCCAGTGAACACTTAAATTAACAGAGGAGATTGGTCATGGTTTATATAATTATATTTTGAAATAAAACTTCCCATTACTCAGACTTTCAACCTACTTACACTTTGGCACAAGTTTAAGACTATTGTGAATGTTCCAGGTATATTTTAAACAGGTAAGCTGATTAAAAAACAGTTACCAGTAATGAATCAGAATTTTCTCAATACTGTGCAAATAAAATACAGAAACAAAGTGGGTGTTAAAACTGATATAAATCTGCCATTCTTTATCCTAAATTTAAAAATTTCACATTAGTCAAAATAGAATAAACTGTGTTGTTTTTCCCTTGTTCATCCTTCTTCTGGTGACAGCAGCTCGATTTTCCTTCCAGACCTGGGTGTATGCAGGAGCCACCATGCTCATTTGGGATACACCATTGTCTTGGCTACAGGTTCAGGGATGGACATGTGAGGCAGGCCAGGTCGCTGAGGCTTAGTTCTGGGACTGTGGTGGGCTTTGGTAGGAAAGAGAAGATTGTCGCTTGTAAAGATGATTCTAAGTTCAGTGTTCCCGGGGACTACCACAGGAAGGATGCTCATGTTGAGAATGAAGCAGCTACTATAGAGGGGACATGGAGCTGAGAAATGAGCTGAAAGCTTTGAAAATATTCTTTCAGCCCCACAATCACCTGATTCCTGAATCCCAGAACCCCTCCTGGATTTACATGAGTAACAAATCTTCTTCTTCCCTTCCCTCGCTTTTTTATTCCTGAGTCAGTTTGAATTGAGTTTTCAGTCACTTGCACCTCCCTTACCCTGCAAAATCTTCACTAATGTGCAAACGATTAGAATTGCTCTCATTGGTTAATTTAAGAATAAGCAAGTTTAATAAAGTTAAGATTATAAAAGCACATTTTACTAATGAAACATCACCCGCTTGTTTTTGTTGTATACATTCACTTTACATAAGAATTACTTGAAACAAGTTCTGTTGAAATATGAAAATTAAAAAATAAATGTATAAAAATATAAAACCTCACGACCCCCCGGCCTAGAAATAAAGTCAAATGCACATGCAGTAAGTCATTCCAGACCATTCGTAGTTGGTCCTGACTCCCTTTTCCTCCTCAGACCTTGCATTCCTTCCATGCCACATTTCTAGAACTTTGTCCAGCTTTCTCGACTCCTCCGCTCTTCTGCTTCTTGCTCAGTGTCTGTTCTCTGCTCAAAACATCACCTTTTTCTACTATTTTTTTTCACTTATGCTCTAAGGTTCAGCTAAAGAGCACCTCCTTGTTAAAGCCTTCCAGAGTCTTCCTATGGAGAATTCATTGCTCTTCCTTCTGCTCAGCCATCCTTACCGTCCGATGTGTATTACTGCTATGTGGACTTAAGTGCATTCTGTCTAGTCTGGAGTCTCATAGGCAGGACCTACATTTGGTTCATCTGTGTATCCCTCCTGCTTCAAGGCTGTGTGCCACATAGCACATATTCAATGCATATTTGTCAAATGAAGTTTCAATGAGTGGCATCAGGTTGCTTATTCTCTTGTTTATTCTCCTACATGCTACAGGCGGCTTTTCTCATCGAGGGTGTAAAAGAAGCCGTATATACTCAGTAGTTTGTTGGCATTCACAGTCATCAAACACCGTAAATGACCCATGTTCCAGCGATTCAAAGAGTCCCAGTCCAAGGGTGAACTTTTATTAGCTCTATTTATTGGCCCAAACATAAACTCCTTGGTTTCAACGGGGCCTTGAGCCGCATATAGAAATGCACAGATCAAAGAGGCTCCAAGGTCATTCAGTATTGTGCACTTACCAGTCTTTATCAATTCAAACTTCAATTTAGTGGTTTAGTACTTTTTCCTTGGTAGAGTTTATTTATCACAAGAATGGGAGATGCTTACCCAAGGAGTTTACAAGTATTCCAAAACATGTCCAGCTATCTGGAGGCTTGCTTTGTAACCAGCTACACTGGGCGTGTCACCTTCTTTGGGCATCACTCATGCCTTGTGTCACATCCATCAGGCTGCTTAATTGACTTGCGTGTTTTGGACCATCTGACCTGGTACTGACTTCCCATATTTCCTGAATAACTAATGATAGATATTATATTTATGAAGATTAACCACTCCTGATTTCAGTTGGACTTGTTGGACAACATTAAATGCTCTTAAACTGGCCTTCTCCTATTCCTGATGGACTTAACTTGGGGATTAAGCACTCTATCCCACTTTACCCTGTGTCACAGTCACGGCATCCTCACACTTAGAAGAGAATTCGTGTCCAGAAGAGCTCATGCTTTTAACTGGAGGACAATTCGTGGTGGTGACCTAGTTCCTTCTGAGTGATTAGGAATGCTTTCTTTGTGAAAACCATCTGCAGAGAAGTGAAGATACAAACATTAGGTTTGCTGGGATGGGATAGGGTCAGTGAAGAGCTATCAAGTCTAAACTCCCATCTTTGAGACTGAAATCTGCTGGATTGTTAGTGGAAGGAAGAAGGGGGGTTGGCAAGAGAGAAGATTCAGTCTCAGTTCCACACCCTTGGGCAGTCAGACCTTCTTGACTGGACTATACAGGCAAATTATAGGTTGGAGGACACTATTTGGGACATGTACTGACATGCTAAAAAGAGATGGCTGCTCTGATTTTCCAGCAGTCAAATCCCATCTTAAACCATTTTATTTTCAAGTTTACCTCCTATGTTGATTTGGTTGTCTATTGGTAACCCTCTCTGGGCTTATTCAATTGCTTCTTCCTAGCAGTCAAGGCTGGGGAAACATCACAAGAGCCGTAAACCCAAAGGAGATTGCTTTTTAATGTGTTTGGTGTGGATATGTTGCTTTTAGTGATTAAAACCTGAACGATTCACATAACTTTTCACTTATTCTCTTTAGATCTTTTTGTTATTTTCCTGATAAGGTACAATGATACATACTTTAAAATGTAGAATAAAACAATTAAGAAATATGATCATAAGTGACTATTTTCTGATCTCTGGAATCCATGCAGGAACAGTATGTTGTTAAGGAAAGGGCAGCTTTGGAATCTATTGAACCTGGGTTCAAATCCTGTCACTGGCTCCTTCTCAAGTATAGAATAGAATTAGTATGAGGTTCAGAGAGAATATGTATTGTAATACCCTATTCTTTCTTTCTTTTTTTTTTTTTGAGACAGTCTTGCTCTGTTGCCCAGGCTAGAGTGCAATGGCACGATCTTGGCTCACTCTAAGATCACTTGGCAACCTTTGCCTCCCAGGTTCCAGCGATTCTCCTGCCTCAGAATCCCAAGTAGCTGGGATTACAGGTACCCACCACCACACCCAGCTAATTCTTTTGTATTTTTAGTAGAGAGAGGGTTTCACCATGTTGGCCAGGCTGGTTTCGAACTCCTGACCTCAAGTGATCCGCCCACCTCAGCCTCCCAAAGTGCTGGGAGCCACGTGAGCCACTGCGTCTGGCCAATACTCGATTCTTGATAGTGTAGTTTGTTGTACAATAGAACATTTTTAAAGGTAAAACTAAGTGGAGAGTATTTTTCCTGAACCTTTGGTTAGTATATATAACATGCAAGAATAAACTGTTTACTA
The DNA here is from genome assembly GCF_002776525.5 of Piliocolobus tephrosceles. Classification (NCBI taxonomy): domain Eukaryota; kingdom Metazoa; phylum Chordata; class Mammalia; order Primates; family Cercopithecidae; genus Piliocolobus; species Piliocolobus tephrosceles. The sequence continues at coordinate 147,733,307 of NC_045436.1, forward strand.
TTCCCAGAGATTCTGCCATTTCTGTAAGAGGTGTTGGTGGGTAATATCTTCTTTGCTTGCAGACTTCCTCTTGTTGCATTTTGATCTTGAGATTGGTGGATGTCTTCCTGTATCCTCAAAGGACTTATGGTTTAGTGGACACTGAGAGTAGCATCTACTTGTTCCTGCAAAGATTTGAAACAAGGGGCTTATTGGCCATCTCTCTCAAAAGGCCCTGGCCAGAGAGAAGGAGAAAGAGGAAGTCAAGAGATTTGGGAGTTGGAAAGAGATGAGTGCTCTCTGTATCTGCCTGGCAGAGTAAAAGCTCCTAAGTGCAGGAAACATAATGACTGCCTTTGTTTGCCGGAAGGTTGCTGGTGTCTTTGATTTTCAAGTTTCGGCCTGCTTTATAGAAGCGGGCAGAATGCAAGAGATACTAGATTCCCTTGAGTCCAGCAATTTGTAGTGTTGTGATATTAAAAAAATATTTTAATTCATTGGCATGCAAATTCAGGAGGAAAATAGGAAATTGTTACATAAATGCATGATATTTTTAAACCTAATAATCAAAAGCATTATAACTTTGTGAGAAAAACTATAGAATGTGAAACATCTTATTAACCCAGCAAAGTCATCTTAATCATGTAACGTGCACTAAAACTATTGCAGATATTTATCTTCTCCCACCTCCACATTTCCATTAAAAGTGGGAGAGGGCGAAAAAAGTTTATTTCTTCCCTTCTATGCATTAAAAGTATTTTAGTAGCTACCTCTGTATAATTTATTATCATATAGAGGATAAAAGTATGAATGCTGTCTCAATTTGAATGCCAACTCCACCTTTTATTAACAAGCCCCTTAACCTCTCAATGACTGGTGTCTTATAAGACAGGGTTGTTACAAGAATTAAATAAGTGAATATATATGAAACGCTTGGCAAGTAAGCATTATGTACGTGTAATACTTATTCCTCTTTTTTTTTTTACACCATCAGTTTATCCTCACAAAATTTTTGTGAAGAAGATAAAGCAGGAGTTATTAAAGTCCTTGTGGAGAACGTGAAGCTCAAAATGACAGAGTAGCTACTTTGGGATCAAATATTTGGTCACCTACAAAAGTGGCACTCAACTTGAGGCATCCTGACTTGCCACTGTATCGCCTCCTATTTCAGGAAATTGTACACTTCTACTCAGTCTTCTCCTGAATGCTCAGGGGGTGAATTAAGCACAACTCTTGGTTGAGTAGGCCCTCTTCCAATATGCATTTATTGATTGAATAGAACAACTAAGAAGTGAGTATTGCGTAAAGAAATATTTGGCTAATATTCCCTGATATGATATCACAAACATTTAAGCATTTTATAGAAGTAATTTTTGCCCCCCAGAGTAACCAATACTCTGCTATTACTCCTTCGGTTAGATGAGATAAAGACAATTGGTGCTTGAGCCATTATTATGCCAAATTCAATAACTAAGTGTGAACAGGCCCACATGCCTGATGATATAACACAAAAGTCATATTACCAACGATGTAGTCATTGAAAATGAAACATTTACACAACCGAAAGTATGATTAATCAAGAGATCTATTTCCATATCTTTTGTCCACAACATGGTTATCACTTTTAATCAAAACACTGAAGCCTGAATCATCCTGATAGGGCTTGAACAACAGCAACTATGACAGGGAAGAAAACCTAGGAAGAAACCCCTTCATTTTGTTTATGTGTCTACTGGAAGCTCCAGGAGTAGGAGAGGGAAAGCAGCGAATGGCAATGCATGTGGAAGAGAGACAGGTGGTGAAAGTAACACTGGGGAGTGAAGCTGAGAAAAAAGGCCACCAAGGGCAAAGTGCATATTAGTAATAGACAAACGTTGCTATAAGGAAGTTTGTTATATTTCTTTCAGGTTTTAAAAAATATTTCTAAGCCAATTTCACATAATATATAACTGAGAGAAACCTTAGGACTTATGTGCCATATTGTTTCACATTTTTTGGTCAGGTAGGCAAAGGAAACTCAGGGAGGTTGAGCAATTCTTCCAATGTCACACAGCAAGCTAACAAGCTTGGTAACTGCCAAGTCAACAGTAGGTTACCAAGCTAGCTTGATAATTGCCAAGTCAAAATAGAGCTTTTGACTCCTTTTTCCATTCAGCAGTAGCTCCCCACTAAATCCTGTGCCTGTTACATCATTAGCACTCCACAAATATTTGATGAATAAAAGAACAAATGGCTTCCTGTCTCTTGTGCCTTTTGTTTGTGGACCATTTTTGTACTCCAAATTGGTGAAAAGGCTAAAGAGATTGCAATGTGCTTTGTAGTTGGCCATGGAGTTTGAGAAAGCAAAGTTTCTAGCCTTGGCACAAATTCAGAGATCTCGGAAAAATGATCCCACTTATTTTTACTTTTGCATTTGCCAAGGGGGATTAACTCAGCAGAGATGTGGTTGATGAGAGGGCCAGGTTCTAATGTCAGCCCCAAGATGAAAATCACAGGTTATCAAAACTACCCTTGCAACTCTCTTAGGGAGGTGTCATGTCAGAGATTGGCACACTGTTTCACAGCCAGTTTTCCCTCCGTCATTGGAAAGCAGGGCTGTTTTCTTGTTTGAGTATCAGTGAAGCAGTTTACTTGAATTTTGGGGTCATGTATATGAGAAATGTGTATTTTAAGCAAGAGACTGCATGGTGAGTTATCTATGAGCATGGAGACAGGTCAGGCACAATAGATTCGTTTCTCATGTTCACTCTGGGGCACGTGCTTTTTAAGACCAACATATTCTCTCTCTCTCTCATATAATTGAACTTACAAAAGTTGAATGCATGTAAGATTCAATTTCACTGTTCTACTTAGTCCATGAGGAAGACTGAACAAAACACTAATAAGGGTATCCTAGAATCAAAATCTATTTATTTTATTTTGTGGAGCTTCCTAGATAAAGATATGCTTACTGAACTTTAGAAGTAGATAAATTCCTTGGCAGTGCTATGATTTTGTTTTTCTTTTTGCTATGGTGGCTTAGAAAGAAAAAGGAAAACAATGTTTTAGTATGGATATGGCTGGAAAAAGGAGAATAAATTACCTCACTACTGAATTTAGAGAAATGGAAATGCAAAAGGAAGTCATTCTCCAGCACCCCTCCCCTCTGTTAAAAAAGCAAGCGAAACAAAACAAAACAACCTTGGTTTACTCAAACTTACCCTTCAAGAATTGGTTCAGGCATCAAAACCTTCTATGGCTACCAATATCCTCAATAGGCTGTTTGTTCTTTCGGCACCTCTCGCCCTTCCCTTTTCCCTTTTCATCCTACACGTTTCAACTCCCAAATCTCCTTTCCCACTCCTGTTTATATTGGAATCTCACAGTGGACACAGACCATGGTCTCATGGAGGCCTTTGTAAGAAGTTATTAAAGTTACTAAAACTAATGTGCTCCTATAGACATTATGAAGGAGGACTTCGGACAGAGACACCTAGTTGATTTCCTGGAGCAATACCTAGGGAATTATTCTTCTGGCTCTGAGAGGATGATATTTTAAGTTGTTACATACTTGCTGATCTTCAGGAGATTTCTGGAACCATCCTGCATGCACAGGAAGCTTGGGCTCTTGGCCCAAATCGGCTCAGAGTCTAAATATTTGGAAGATGAATACTTGGAAATGCATTTAAACATCTAAAGCATTTTATTTGTTTTTCCAGTGAGTCTCATTGTTAGTGCAGTACAATTCTACAGCAAGACTGTATCTGCTGAAGACATGAACCCTGTGGACAAGCCCAGGCCCAGGCTCCACCTCAGGTCTTGGTGGGAAGCCAGAGGTACATGTCTATTGGCTAATGTCCACACTCCTGAAGTGGGTTATTATTACAATCCCTCACCTTAAACGCCTGCATTCTAAACTCATGCTAAGAGTCAGACCCAAATGGAAAACTGGAACACACACAGGCACAGCCACACGTGTGCACACACACGCACACACACAGGCACACGCACATGCACGCACACACACGCACACACAC